>NW_006399830.1:11073095-11136871 GCF_000299155.1 Elephantulus edwardii | reverse complement strand
CGCGGCCCTCCTTCCCCTTCTCCGGATTAATTAAGGAGGCAGCGGCAGGAGGCTGAGTCCTGGCCGCGGGCCGGGCCGGGCGCCGCTGGCAGGAGCGCTTGGGGATCCTCCAAGGTAGGAGAAAGTTTTGCGGGGAGCGGGCGCCCGGGCCCGGCGCCCCTTCTTCGCGCCCCCCCGCCCCTCCCCCTCCAGGTGTTACAGAACCCGGGGCCGGCTCGTGGGCGCCTCGGGAGGCACGTGACTGGGATTATAATTCGGGGCGGGGGAGGGGAGGCCCGGCCGCCCCCACCTGCCGGAGGGGTGGGAGCCGGGAGCTGTCAGCCGGCCCTTCCGGAGGTGGGGGTGCGCCCCGGGCGGGCGGCGGGTGCCCGCAGGCTGCTGCAGTTGGCGAATGAGGTCAGTGGCGGTGCCCGCGGCGGCGGCGGGCCCAGTGTGGGAGCCGAGGGGGGCTGGGAAGGCCGCGGCCCCTACCCCGCAGCTCACTCCGCGTGCCTCGGGCTGGGTGGTCTCCGGGCCCGTGCTCCCCCCCACTCCCAGGCCGAGTCCCACCCGGCCAAGGCCAACCCCTCGCAGTGGTTCCAGGGGGGGTCCCCAGGGAGGGGCTGGCCTGAGTGGTGGCAGCTGAACTGGGGGTGGTGGTGGTGCTGGTGGAGAGACACTCGCCGTATGGGGAGAAGCAAAAAAGCCTTCAGAGGAGAGCAAGTTGGGGCTACCCAGTCTGTGGGTGGTCTGTGAGTTCATTACACGGGAGATTGGCGGAAGGAACCGTAGGGTGCTTGGTGCCCCCCCACTCTCCTGGGCCAGGGTGCCTGGGAGTGAAGGGCTTGCTGTCTGCCTTGGACACTCCGGCCTGGGAGAGGGACTGTGCCCTGGCTCGGCCAGAGGGGAGGGCCTGGCAGTGAGTTCTGCCCTGGCTGGTGCCAGAGAAGGCTTGTCCCTGGTTATCTGGTCCTGTGTCCCCACCCTCGGATCAGACTTGGGGTGGGAAGCGTCAGCATCCCTATCTGGGCCAGGGTGAAGGAGTTGAGCGAGTACCGGTCTCCTGGGTGTGCACCAAGGGGAAGCACTGACCTCTTGCATGGAGCTGGCCCTCCATGTGGGTGCCCAGGCACTGCCCCAGGCCTGGTGGACAGGGCTGTGGGGTGGAGGTGGGCAGGGCAGTTACTGGAGGAGAGGGCATTTGTGGACGCTTTTCTTTCAAGCTGAGGAGGGGGTAGGAGTGACCCCCCTCAGCCGTGGGCTCTGGATATGTGGCTGCCCTGGCTTGGGAGGGGCCTCTCAGCAGCCCATTTATTTCAGCAGCGTCATTCCCAAAGGGAGAGGACACTGCATGGATGGTTTATTTGGGGCAGGAGGCGGTGGTGGGGAGGGGCCGGACGGAGGGCAGGGGATGGGAGGGGGCTGTACCCTGAAGAGCGCAGGTGGGTGCTAACCTCCCCTCACAGACGTGGCCTCCGACATGACAGAAGGTGCCAGTGCGCCCCTTGCCTGCGTTTGAGATGACCGAGACCACACCCCAACTTGTATTCTGCTGGGAGGGTGACTACAAAGTCTCCTTTTGGACTCAGAGGGTCCCAGAAGACCCTGAAACTTGATGATCCCTTGTTGCCTGCTACTTGGTGCAGATGCGAGAGGGGGAACTTGGGGCTGCATGTTGCCAGGATGGGTCTTGAAGAGAGCGTCGTAGGGGACATGCTAACCTACTTAAGAAGAGGTTAGCAGGAAAGGTGCTTGAAAGGCTGACAGGAGCCACATTTCTTCTCATTGTGCTTGTCACATATAATTGTTACCTGCTTGTTTAAGGCAGACTCCCAGGAGCCGGGCCGGCCTCCGCCACCAAGTTGTTATACCTGGTGTTGGTAGTAGCCGGAGAGGCAGGCGTGGCCAGGGGGGTCTCGGAGGCAGTTCCTTTTGCTGCCCACCATCCCCAGCAGCTAAGGTGGCCACAGCTGATGAATGGCCTGGGTGTCAGAGACCCCCATTGAGACTCTCTGGATGACATGAGGTGGTAGCTCAGGGCATTCATGTCCTTAGGAGTGACCTTGGACCCACAGACCACAGCCTCTTTCCTGCTCCATCCCTTGAAGGTCCTCTGCCCACTTGCTGACTCCTGCAGTCTTGCAGTTTCCTGCGTGGTCTGTCATCATCCCTGCTCTGACTTGTCCTTGCACTGAAGGTCCTTCCCTCCCTTCCCCTGAGGGAGTGAGGGGCTTCTGAGAATGGCCCTGGTGGACAAGGTAGTAGAACTGGCCTCTTTGCCCGCTGGACTGCGTCAGGTCCTCAGACTAGAAGCTGGTCTTTGATGCAGGGCTGGCTGGAACACCACTTCTCTGTCCCCGCGGCATGCTGTCCTTGGTCTGTCCCAGCGTCCATCTCGTTCAGGGGTTCATGTCCCTGATCCCCAGGGCTCTGCAGGTGTGAGTTCACCCTTATTCCCTGGGGTCCTGGACCTGGCACGCAAACACTTGTTGCTGGCTACATACTTAAATGAATGACTGAACTCCAGCTTCCCAGCTTGTTTCTAAATTGTCATCGGGTCCCCAGTGTCTTCCCCTAAGCCACCCCCTCCCCAGTCCCTAAAGCTCCCTGCACCCTCATGACTCTGGCCTGGACTTTCCTGAGTCTTCAACTCCTCCGAGCCTGGGACTTTGCTTTTGAAAGGCACCCACCCTGCTTCTCTCAATTCCTAGACTTTTGATCATTTGTGGGCATCTCTCCTTGATGCTTGGGGGCCAAGAACAGAGTTAGATTCTGTAAGACAAGTCAGGCATGTGTGCCTAGCTCTGTGGGGGCTTGTGGAGGCTCGGGGGCACCCAGGGGACGAGGCCTGCAGTGTTCACTTAGCGGGCAGCAGACCTGGACTCAGGTTCAAGTGGTGGGGGCCCATGGAGTGTTAAGGTTGGACTGAGGAGCTGTGGGACCCCAACCCTTAGCTAGACAGGAAGTTCCTCGTGGGCAGAGGTCAGTGGTGAGGAGGCGGAGGTGAACCTGCAGACTGTAGGATGTGACAGGTGGTTGGTGACAGTGCAGACTTCTGGATGTGGGTGTTGGGGGGGCCACCACCTGGGGCAGAGATGGGCCAGCCCATTGGGACCCCTTCGGCCCACTCAGAAGAGCAGTGGTCGTCCCTCCAGGCTCCATGGTTTCAAGAAGAGTGAGGGACCCTTGTCTTCTCATCCTTGGAGGCACTCAGCTCAGGTGTGTGGGTGGCAGGTGTGACACAGGGCCCCTTGGCCTGTTGGAGGTGGAGTTGTGTGGGCTTAGGGCATGGTAAACCTTTCGATCACCCCACAGTATCCCCCCCTCCCAGCCTAAACTCACTCATTGCTGGAGAGTTGGAACCAACCCAGTTGGCCCCCCAGCAGGTTTTCAGAGGCTGTAAATTGCATGGGAAGAGATTGCCTATGCCTGTGAACTTGAACCATCTACCTTCAGGTTGGCAGCGCAACTTCCTACCCACTGTGCCACCAGAGCGCCCCTCTCCCAGCCGCCTCTCCCTAGTCTACCTGTCCTCTGGCCCAGGTGAGCTTCAGAGCTAACCCGACCTGTAGCTCAGCCCTCCAGACTGCTTGGCACGTGGGTGTACTGGCTCAGGACAGGGGGCTGAACAGGATTAGGACAGGGGTCCAGGAATTGGGAGGTCCAATCTTGGTTCTGTGTCCACGGGGAAGCTGGCCCCACCCCCTGGCTGGGCGCTTGGTTTCCTCGTTCTGTGGGATCTCTGACTGGGGTCACGGGGATCCTGTAGGTGGCTGGAGTGTGTGTTTTGCCATCATCTCAGGCTTGGGGGACAGCGTCCTGGCTTAAGGCTGGTGAGGACAAGTGGCCGGGCCCTTGTTCTGCTTGAGGGGGTTTGAGTTCCCACTGGAGCCGAGTGACCATGCTTCATTCGTACCTCCAGGCAATGAGCGGCACTCCCTTGTTCCCAGCACCCCCTGCCCCCAGCCCCAAGCCCGGCTGGCTGGCCCCAAGCTATATATATATATATGTTGTGTATGTGCCCACCTGTCTCCCTCCTTCAGGGCCACCTGCTCGGGGTTGCCACATCGAGCAGATACTATCAAAACGGCCATTCAGTTTGAGTTTCAGAAAATGAGGATGTGTGCGATATTTGTTAACAACTTAATGCTTCTTTGAAATTCAGTCTTGTGAGAAGCGGTGGAGTCCGTTGGAACTTGCAGCGACCCTCTGAGCCTCGGATCTCAACCTTGCCCAGCCCTGTGCCGTCCTCACCCGGCTCTGATTGGTCCATTGCTACGGCTGCTGTGTCAGTCCGTTGAGGCTCGTCCCCTCGTTCTTTCCCAGCATCATCGTGAGGTCCTTCAAGGACTGGCCCTTCTTGACAACAGGCCCAAAGTAGATGAGACAGAAAGGCTCACCGTCCTTGCTTCTCCGGAACACCCAGGTTGTGCTTCCTCTAAGTCAGACCTGCTTGTTCTCTTGGCCGTCCATGGATATGCAGTGGGCCCCTGTATTTTATCTGGCAGTGTCCCCTCCGCCCCTGAGATGCAAGACTGTTGGGGGGAGGGCATGGGCTCCAGGTGGGACTGGGTGTCTGAGCATGTTGCCCTGGGCGCCTTCTCTGTGGCTCTCTTGTTCTGGAAGGTTGTCCAGATTGTGTCTGTGTGTCCCCAATCCCCCAGGCCTGCGTAGGGTGACTGGTAGGCTTGGGGTTCCCTGTTCCAGGCGATCTTTGCCATCAATCTCAAGCTGTTGTGGTCCGTCCAGCTTCTTAAGAGATGCTGAGAGGAGGGAAGTTACTGGAAACACCCTATTAGGCACTAAATTAGGGGTTTTAGTTAAGACTTAAAGCCAGGCTTGAGTGCTGGAACGGCTGTGTCTGTGGCCTCACCCCCACCTCCTTCCAGGCTTGGGGGAGGGGCCTGGCCGAGCTGAGCTATGGGCTTGGGGGGCTGCCCCCTGGGAAGGTGAGCACAATGAGGTGCTGTTGGAGCTGCCCTGGTGCTCGGTCCAGAGCTGATGGAGTTTGGCTGCAGGACAGAAGCAGGGGGAAGATTAGGAGGCGCGTGAGGGGTGGGAGGAGGGCCGGGCCTGCACCCTGCCATGCTGTGCCCAGACCTGGAAATGTGGGGGGCCATGGGCTGCCACCGCAGTTGGAGTCATGTGCTTCTGGGTAAGGCAGGGTTGATGCGGGGACCCCTCCATGGCCATGTGCTCAGATCTGCAGTGGAGACGTGGTGGAAGCCAGAGGTGCCCTGCTAATAGAGGGGACTTCAGGCAGCCTGGAGGCTCTGGCGAGGCCAGCCTGTCTGGGCAGTCAGGGTCCAGCAGGACCACCATCCAAGAGGATCGGTGTCTTTCCACTGGCCGTCACTCATGAGCCGGTAAACGGCACGAGATCTGAAGGGCGTCTCAGCGAGGCCCTGTCTATTCAGAGGTGTGTTGCCGAGGTGTGTGTGACCTGACATGCTCAGATCCTGAGAGGCCTGTGACAGAGTTTAGACAAACGTGCACACTCGGGTGTCCCACGCCCCTGTGATGAGCCCCGTCGTGCTCAGGCCCTGGCCGCCACGGGTCCGTTTTCTGTCCCTGTCGTTTTGCATCTTCCTGAGTGTCACAGTGGGAAACTCTGACTCCTCTCCCTCTGCATAGTGTGTCAGTCCGTGTGGTGGGGTGGGTGGGGTGTTCTCTTGATTGCCGGGTAGTCCTCCACTGTGTCACTTGCTGTGTGTCCCTCCCCCTCCTCCGCAGGGTCACCCTCCTCCTGGTGCTGGGTCCCCTACCTCCTGGGGCTGGGCCCTCCACCTCCTCGGGCTGGGTCCCCCTCCTGGGACTGGGTCCCCTTCCTCCTGGGAGTGGGTCCCCCTCCTCCTGGGGCTGGGTCCCCCTCCTCCTGGCGCTGGGTCCCCCTCCTCCTGGGGCTGGGTCCCCCTCCTCCTGGGGTCAGGTCCCACCTCCTGAGACTGTGTCCCCTTCCTCCTGGGGCTGAGACTCCAGCACTCAGCTTGCCCACCACTGCCAGCTCAGCTCTGGGTTGTGTCGGCCTGGAGGACATCACTTACAAGTGTCAGAACAGAATTGGGACCACCGGGTTTTCAGTGACGACTGACTTTTCAGAAATAAATCACCAGGCTTTTCTTCCGAGGTACCTCTGGGTGGACTTGGATTGCTGACCTTTGGTTTAGCGGCACATTAACCCTCGGCGTCACCAGGGACCTCAGGCCCAGAGGACAGATGTCCTTTTCATAAAGCTAAGATGATGGGTCCAGGGCTCTCCTGCCTGCCCCTACCCCCTCCCTGGCCGGTGCGGACCTAGAGACAGACAATCTGCACGCCTCTGTCCTCAGAGCTGGAATTTCATCCTCGGGTTTTGGTGACTCACATACCGCGAACCCTGTGATGAAATTACACCCCAGCGCTGCCGCCCTCAGCCTGGCCTCCCTGTGGAGCCCACGTCCAGGTGGGCGCCTAGAACAATCAATACTGAGGGTCAGGACAGCTGGAGGGCAGGCTGCTCAGGGAGGGCACATGTCTGTGCTCTGAGACATCTTGTCCAACTCTTAAGCTCCCCATCCCACCTGGAGGCCCCTGGCAGGGTGTCCCTACTTTCCATCCTGTGGTTGTTTAGCTTCAGGTAGAAATTCCCAGTTTTCCTCAAACAGCCAGTAACCAATTGCCATGGAGTTGACTCCAACTCAGGGTGACCCTGGGGCGGTCAGGAGTAGAATGGCTCTCCTGGGAGTTCTCAGTGGCTGATCTGTCAGAAGTAGGTCACCAGGACTTTCTTCCAGCGTACCTCTGTCAGCTTTTTCATTTGCATCCAAGCCTGTTAACTGCTTGCAACGCGTAGGACATCTTCCTGAGACAAGGGCCAGGCTTTGTTCTGAGGCTCGCGAAGCCAGCTTTACCGTCAGGAGCGTAATTTAGGGCCCAGTAGAATGGGGCTATGTGACCTGGAGTGCAGGAGCTCACCTCTCTGTCCTTTGCTTTGGTCACTTGTAGGTAGAATTGCAAAACGTCTTGTTTACTCAAGTGGGGTGATACAAAGCAGTGGAGTGTCACAGATTGCCTGGAAGGTCACGGGGCTATTGAGGTGGTGGAAGTGGGGACACATGGGTCTCGCACTTTCTGTTTCTCTATTAGATCCAGGAAAAAAGAAAATCATTGTCGTGGGGTTGATTCAGACTGAGGGTAACCTCACGTGTGTGGGTCGAGTTGTTCTCTGTGGGATTTTCAGTAGGGGACTCAGATAGCTTAGTGGTAAGGGATTAAGCTGCCAGTGTAAAGGTCTGTGGTTCTAATCCACCAGCTACTTCATGGGAAAAGGGTGGACAGTCTCCTCCCGCGCGATTTAGAGCCTCTAACACCCTCAGCAGGGTCAGCAATGGGTTGGTTCTGACTTGATGGTCAACAACAACAACAACAGGGTTTTTTTTAAGAGCTGGTTTACTGGAAGGTGGTCCTCGTCCCTTTCTCCTGTGGTGTCTCTATGTGGACTTGAACTTAGAACCTTTTAGTACTAAGCGCTTAACTTTAGTTTTAGCGCTTAACTCTTTGTACCACCTTTTGGTTAGTTACTTGATTGAGTTCTGAATAAAGCGCCGGTCAGTATGCGTGCGATCCTCAGCTGTCCGGATAGCGTCTTGTCTTCTGAATGTGTAGGACTCCAGTCTGTGGGTCATCGAAGCCGTGTCCCTGCACGTTGTGTGATGTGACAGCCACCCCCAGCCGCCCCACGCTCTAAGTCTCCCATCTTAAAAATGGAGACACTGAGAAAAACTGGATGAAATATGTTTACGGCATTGAAGTCTATGGGGGAGAGAATAGTCTAAAAGTATTATATTTTAAGGCATTATTTTTATCGTAGGAGTATGCAATGAGGGTTGCAGAGTGGATTATATTTGGGGGTAGGGGGTGGGGTTTGGGGAGTTGCGGGGGGGATTGTGTACCAATGAGGGAGTTTTTCTTTTGCTTTTCAAGGAGAGGAGCAAATGGGAGGGGGGAGGGGTTTGTGCGGGGAGAAGGGTGCAACAATGAATGAATGGAATTCCAAAATCTCTGTAGATGTTCATTGAAATGAAAAATAAACAACCTAAATTAAAAAAAAATGGAGACACTGTGAGTACTTGGGGGGATGTGTCCAGCATGCTGTGCATGGGTGTTGGGGACATGCCAAGCCCCCTGACCTCTCGGGGTCTGCAGTTTGGGAGGAAGGAGAGGCCAGCATGACGCTGTGGCCAGCGTGGGTGTCTTCACGAGGTGGGTTTGTTGCGAGTGAGGTTTAGCCTTTCTCTTGTGGGGCCGCCCCAGAACCTCCGCTCCCCCGGCCTCGACCAGGCTTCCTGATACAGCTCGTAAGCTCTGGAGGTTGCAGCCTGCTGTCTGCGTGGTCCCAGCCCTGGGTGGGAAAGGCGGGAAGGACCCTGGCAGACCAACCTGTGCAGAGGGCCTGGGGTGTTCTGGGTGACTCCCACCTGCCCAGCTCCAGGGTGGTCCTGGCGGGCTCCAGGGGGGTCTGGTGTGTCTCTTGTTTATCAAGGAGCTGGTTTTTCAGGTGTGGTGGCTTGCAGCAGGGAGGCCCACATGGGGAGAGGTAGGGCCTTCAGGAAGGAGGTGGGTGCCCCTGGGTGGGCCAGAACACAGCCCCTCTCTGATCCCGGTCCATCGCCCAGGGCCAGCCTCTCTCAGCTGCCCTCCACGCTCCCAGGGAGAGACGTTCTTGGTGTCCCGGATCGGGGGCCAGCAGAGGCGCCTTTGACTGTCTCAGGTCCGCCCGACCTACCAACAGTATGTCGGGAATTTCCAGTCAAGGCCTTTGAAGCCAGACAGACGTGGGTTCAAATGGCAGCTAGACCACTGTTCTTGCTGGCTGCCTGGCCTGCCTGTCCCTAAACCCTTCCTCACTGGATGCCACGCTCTTCCACGAAGCTGGGGCTTCTCAGGGTCCGTGCTTGGAAACCACATCTGGGAGGTGCTTCTGCTGGGTCACAGAGGAGAGAAAAAGAGCCGTGGGGGTGTATTGCTTAGCACGTTGGGCTGCTAACCGAAAAGTCAGTGGTTCAAATCCACCAGCTGCTAGAAGGGAGGATGATGGGCAGCCTCCCCCTATAAAGATTGTTCTGGAAACTCGACGGAGGGTCGCTGTGAGGCAGAGCCAGCCTGAGGCGGTGGGCTTGGGTTTTGGGTTTGGAGGAGAGCTGGACTTTGGGCTCGAAGTTCTAGGAGCACCATAAGGGTCCAGGGGTTCAGAACACCCTTCGAAGTGCTGTACTGACTGGTAGCCACCCCGTATGTGTCAGAGGTGAGTCGTGTTCCACTGGGGTGTCAGTGACTGACTTTTCGGAAGTAGATCACCACAGGCCTTTCCTCTGGGTGGACTTGAGCAGTCAGGATTGCAGTTACCAGCCAAGCCCTTAACCGCTTCGGCTCAGAAATAGCCCGGAGACATGACCTGTCAGGTACGTGAGGACATTTCATTGTGGGAGTGGCAAGGTCACTGAGGAAACGCCTTGGGACCAGGTGGTGGCCATTGTCTGACCACCTTCTTCCCAGGTTGGGCACGGATCAGCTATGTCTGTTTCTGCCCCAGCCATGCTGAACGTCCTTTGGTTTCTAGAACATACCGCATTCCGTCTGGCCTCCCAGCACGCTGTGGCCGCTCCCTAGAACGGGCCTCGCCTCTTCCCTGGGCTCATCCTTGCTTGCAGTGTCCAGCTTGGACACCATGTCCTCTGGGTCTGTTAGGGGCCATTTCCCCTGTGTTCCTCCTGTCCCCTGCATGGCCTCCTATGCTGGCCTTTCACCTCCACAGAGCTGGTGATATTAGAGTGTGTCTGCTTGTCTGTCCATATCCCTGCCCTGAGCACCGTGCCTGGTGTGGTGTGGGCCACCAGTTCGAGCCTGTTCCATGGGGGGCATTTGGAGTGGGGGCAGTGAGGGTGGGGCAAGGGTGGTGGAGGGGATGGTAATGGACCCTGTCTTCAGCTCTTCCTCACGGGGCTGTCTCTCGCTGGGCTGGTACAGCCCACCTTGGGGGCTTCTGCTCCATGAAGGGCAGCCATTGTGCACGAGAATATAAGTGTGGCATCTTGGAGCAGCTAATCCTGGTCCACTTAGACATGCCCATTCTGTGTGTGCACGTGTGTGTGCCATGCACATGTATGTGGCATTCCAGATGTCCAGTAGTGACCCTATCAGACAATGTGACCTTTAGATGAAGACAGCCGGCCCGGAACAAGTGCTCAGTGTCCAGCGCCCCTTCACCCTTCAGTCCTGGTAGGAGGCGTTGAGGTGACGGTTCCCTATAGCCAGCCCAGAACAAGTGCTCAGTGTCCAGTGCCCTTCCAGTCCTGGTGAGTGGCGTGGAGATGACAGTTCTCTGTAGCCGGCCCGGAACAAGTGCTCACTGTCCAGCATCCTTCCAGTCCTGGTCAGTGGTGCGGAGATGACAGTTCTCTGTAGCCGGCCTGGAACAAGTGCTCAGTGTCCAGTGCCCCTCCAGTCCTGGTGAGTGGCGTGGAGGTGACGGTTCCCTGTCAGTTAGGAGTGACTCCAGGCCTTACGTGTGTCTGGGCACAGAGAAGACCAGTGTGGGCAGCGATGACCCAGTAACAGAATTCTCACGTCCGCATGGGAGACCCAGGGTCCAGTCCTGGCCAGAGCACTTCATGCATAGTCACCACCTATCTGCCAACGGAGACGTGCTTGTTGCTCTGGTGCCAAACACGTTTCAGTGTCGCTTCCAGACTGAGAGTGGGAAGCAAGGCCTGGCAATCTAATCCTGCAGCGCGGCCGGTGAAGGCTTGTGGCTCCTAGCTGGCTGACCCACAGCCAGTGGTGGGGATGGCACGAGGCTGGGCAGTGTTTTCTTTCTCTGGGGACTGAGTTGATGGACACAACAGGAACAATAGCAGATCTGCCCACGGCGGCTCCGACAAAGCGGCTTCTTTGTCCTGGGGAGGCATTCCACAGCTGGGGTGGAGCCCCGTGCCCTCCGCGCTCAGCAACCTTTCAGGGACTGTTTGTTCCTTGGCATTAGAATTTTTTGTCCAACTAAATTTTTTTTTTTAAATTTATTTTTATTGTTTTTTGTGTGTGTACCATCAAATTGGTTCTAACTGGTACAGGAGGAGGTTGTCCCTCCATCTCCAGCAGAGCATCTATCTGGTGGGTGGATTCGAACGGCTCACCTCTGGGATTGCAGTGCACCTTCTTGCCACTAGGCCACCAGAGCTCCCTTAAAAGTTTTTTTTAAAAAAATATTATATGCCGGGGAGACAAGTGCAGCAATGAATGAATGGAAATCCAAAATCTCTGTCAATGTTCATTAAAATAAAAAAAAAATTATATGCAATGCAGTGATGATGCAGAAAGTTGTGCAACCATCACCTCCATCATCCCGGAGAGAAAGCCCGTACCTGTCAGCGGCCGCCCGCCACCGCCCTGCCCCAGCCCTGGACAGTCGTCTGCTCTACATCCTGTCTCTTTGGATTTGCCTCATCTGGACTCACACCCTAAATGACGTTTAGCGACTGACTTCTCACACTTGGCGTTCCGTTTTCAAGGTGGTTGTGAGTGTCGTAGCCTCATCATCGCTTTTTGTAGCTAATAGTCCCAAGGTGTGGACGGACCCCATCTTTCTCATCTCTTCTCTAAGCGAGCGACACTTGTGTGGACTCCAGGTTGGCTCTTGTGAATGCCGCTGCTGTGAGCATTTGTGTGAAAGGTGCAGTGCGGACACGTACTGTCTCAGTTCTCGTCGAGAATTACTGGGCTTCCCAGTAATTAACTCTTTGAGGAATCACCAAACTTTTTCCCCGATCATCTGTGCCGTTTTACATTCCCATCGGCAGTGCCATTAGAGTTTCCGTTTTTATACACCTCACCAACTCTTGCCCATCTTTTTTTTTTTTTTTAATTATCCAAATGGCTGTGGTGGTCTCTGGGTCGAGCACACGGCTTACCCTGCTGATGGAAAGATTCATTCCATGGGTGCTGCAGATGAGAAGCCTGGCAGTTTACTTCCATAAAGCTTTAAGCCAAGGAAATTTAGCACGAGAGAGATAAAGAGGGAGGTTCCAGTTACGAAAGCCCCTCGGAGGTCAGTTTCACTCTGGAGCACCTGGGTTTGTCCGGTGTCTGAATCAAATTGATGGCACGGTTTAGTTATTGGTTTTGAAGTGCGTGACATATTGGGTGTGAAATGGTCTCTCATGGTTTTGACTGACATGTTGGATTTTGTTTTTCTGTTTGTGCTAAGTGGCCACACTCTGAACCTCCTACTACACGGTCCTTCCATCCAGATGCAGGGAGGGACTTAGTGCAAACGGCCTCTTTAAAGTTTTGTCTTTGTGAACATATACACACACACACACACACACACACACACACAAACACACACGCACCCCTGCCCCTGTTCTGCTTCAGGGCCCCATGTCTCTCTCTCTCTCTCTCTCTCTCTCTCTCTCTCTCTCACACACACACACACACACACACACACACACACACACCTCTGCTCCAGGGACCCACGTCCACTCTTAGTGACATTTCCAGTGTCACACTGGTCAACCCTGGTGCCTCCTTAGAGACAAAGTTGGTGAAACATCATCTCATATGATACTCTGGGTATGTCGTTAGAAGCCACCAGTCTTTGAAAAAGACATCATGCTTGGTGAGGTGGAGGGTCAGTGAAAGAGAGGAAGACTCAACCAGATGGCCCGACACATTGTGTCAGAGATGAGGAGGATGGCACAGGCAGGGCAGGGGTCAGATCCTTTGTCCACAGGGTCGATAGGAGTCCACCTGATAATACCCAGCAGCAGGACCAACCCCTGCAAAGGAGCCAGGGACTCGGAGGAGCCGACCTGACTTCTCGGAGGGAGTGCGGGGAGGGGGCCAGCATGGAGCAGGCTGACCGCTGGTCCCTTGCCCTGGGTGGCCGAGGCTGGTATGAGCGTCTTCATTTCTCCTGGAATGTGAAGGGGATTGTGGAGCCCACCGGCAGCTGGTCTGGCATCGTGGTGGTGGACTCCGCTGCAGCCCAGGTTTGCCATTGCCCATCAGACCCCCAGACCCTGAGCCTGCGGCCTGGGGCCTACATACATCCCAGGGCCTGGAGTGAGTGAGTGGTGGGGTGTCTCGCCTCGAAACCAGATTTGGCTGGAAGGCCCCTGCTCCGTTGGTGGGCACGGAAAACACTACAGCCATTTTTAGAAAGCAAATGGCAATTATTATTTCTAATTATTATTTTTCATTCCAGTTCACATACCATAAAATTTGTCCTCTTGAAGTATCCAGTTCGGTGGTTCTGTATACAGTCAGCCCCCAGGTTACAACCATTGTCCCTTTTACAGACAATTCAAAAACTAGGCCTTTAATGTTATGTAAATCTGTCTACACTTTGAAAAGATTGAGCCAATTCCTAAACTAAAAAATTAACAAACCTACAGCCACTGCCTCTGAGTTGGCTCTGACTCATGACGGCCTCCGTTGGGTTTCTGAACCTGTAAATCTCTGTGGAAGTTGATGCCCATTTTTCCCTCCCTGAGGGTGGCTGGTGGATTCGAACTAGTGATCATTTGGTTAGCAGCCCAGTGCATCATATGCTATGTATGCCACCAGGACACCAACCTTTACTTGCAACACATTTTTCATCATAGAGTCACCTTCATTTGTTGCCTGTGTATCTTTTAAAGCCGTGAAAATACCTTGAGCCTTTTCTTGCACTAAAACCATTGCTGTTAAGTTGCTTTGGACTTCGAACCAGCGGAGTAGAACTGCCTGCCGTGAGCTCTGGTGGCGTGGACCGTAACCCGGGGAGTTTCCAAGGCTGTAATCTTTACGGAAGCACACCGCGTCATCTTTTCTCATGGAGGGATTGGTGGGTTCAGATCAGCAGGCTTAGGATGGTGGTGCTGGCGGTGGTTGCGCACTGTTGCGTGGAACTGACTCATAGCTGACTCCTCCAGGGGGTTTTCACGAGAGGAAGTTGCCCATCTTTTTCCCTCAGAGCAGCTGGCGAATTCACATCATCTGCCTTTGGGTTGGCAGCACAATTCCTTACCCACTAGGCCACCAGAGCTCTCTTGCTTTGTGATTGTTGTTAGGTGCCGTCGAGTTGCAGAGGACTCATAGCGACCCTCTGAACGGAAGGCCTGAGCACTGTTCATAGTTTCCACAGACAAGCCATTTTGGAAGTGAATGCCACTCCTGCTTCTAGCCTTGTTTTAATCGGGAAGCTCCACCAAGCACTGTCCACCACGGGTAACCATTATCACATTTGACACATCACTGTCACCATGTTCAGTTTCACAGCAACCACGAGTCACCTCTGTACAGCAGTGCACAGACCAGTGCTGTACCACCTAGAAGAATGTTTGACAAAAAAAAACAAACCAAAAAACAAAACACCAAACAACAATTTGAACCAGGCCTGAGGGCCGCAGATTAAAATCACCCACCTTGGACTCGGTAGCATAACTCTCTGTCCACTAGGCCCACGTGGCTCTCTCTGGTGTTGTCTGTGTTACGCTTTGTGGTTAGAAGCCAGATTCTTTAACCCCTGCACGCCAGGCCATCTGTCTTGCCCTAAACCCAGCCCCCTGCCGTCTAGTCGATTGTGGCTCCTGGAGACCCTTCAGTGGGTTTCTAGGTGGTGATTTATGGGAAGAGATTCCCCATCTTCCCTCCAGAGCAGCTGGGAGGTGTGGACTGCTGACTGTTTATTTGGCGTGTCACGTGCCACCCTGCGCCACCAGAGCTCCTGTGGCACCCAAGTGAGGCTAAGTAAGAAATTTAGCCACACGTTCTCCTGTCCCTACAAACTCAGTTTAAAAGACACTTAGGATTCCGTTTGTAACCTTGAGACCGCTTGTAGCTGGATGGTTGTACAGCCATCATCTCCGCGATCACACCTGGAATATTTTGTCACAACAAACAGAAACCCCATATCTGCCAGTTGTCACTCCCCACCCCCCGGAAACCGAGGATCTACCTTCTGTTCTTATGGACTTGGGGCGTTTTTTTAAAGTTAACCAGACACTTAAACCATCCAACCCAGCAGCCCTACTCCTAGACAGTCATTGACTCAAAAGGAATGAGAAGGTGGGACCACATGAAAACCTGAAGAGAAATGTCCGTGGTGGCTTTTTTCATCCAAGAGCAAAACAGCTCAAATGAGCAAAACCAAACTCGACCTGCTGGCTTCTGCGAGGATTCTGACTCACAGGGACCCTACAGTGAGGGGTGCAAGTGCCCTGAGGGTTCCCCACGGCTGTAGGCCTCCTCTGCTTCACATGGAGTGGCTCCTGGCTTCAAACCGCCAGCCTTTCGCTAAGCAACCCCACACTCAACTCTGCTACCAGGGCTCCTTCCGACAATGGATCAATAAACTGGTGCAGCCCAGCCGTGGACGATCAATGAGGTCATTGCCAGGGAGTTGGAGCTGACTCGTAGCTGACCGTCCAGCGGGATTTCAGAGGCTGTTCCTCACACGGGAGGAGACCGCTCACCTTTCCGTCACGGGGCGGCTGGTGAATTCGAACCGCCTACCTTTCCCACTAGGCCATTAGAGTGTTCCCTGGAATGGTAGGTAGTACCAGTTCCCAAAAACCAGTGAAGCAAGCAGGTTTGGAGGTGGCCTTCTTCCACTTCTGACATGGGACAGACAGCCTGTCTGTGGTTCCCTGGGGCTGAGGCAGCGAGGTCCTTGTGGAATTGTTCTGTATCCTGGCTCCACGGCGGCATTCGTCTGTCGGGGTCTGAGAGCTGAACGCCATAAAGAAGAACTCAGTGAGAATAAAGTATAAGCAACCTGTGCTGTCAGGTTGATTCTGCTTCATGGTGACCCAGGCCTGTCGATGGGGCATCAGAGACTCTTGAGTGCCTGATTGCCAGGGCCTTTCTTCTGAGGCATCTCTGGAAAGATTGGAACCCCCGTCTTTTATGTCAGTGCATCAGCCATTTATACCACTTTGTACTCCGAATCCCAGAATCCACCACGCATCGCTGCTTCTGACTCCATGATCCTGTGGGATGGGGCCACACTGCCCAGAGGGTTTCTGTCCATTTTTACAGAAGCGACTGCCACAGTTTTCTCCCACAGTGTGGCTGGTAGAGTCGAACCACCAACCCTTTGGTTGGCAACCAAGCTCTTCATCATTATGCCTCCAGGGAACCTTCCAGGGACTCCAGCTGTCTAAGTATCCACTGCTGGCAAGTCAATTCCTACCCAGTGTGACTCCCCCATGTGATGTTTGAGACCCAAGGAGCAGCTTGTGGATTTGAACCATTGACTTTTTGGTTAGCAGTGTTAGGACTCCTTCACGGTACGTGTATTACATTGAAATGGGAACAAAACCACAGCACTGGGATGGGGAAGAGCCTTTTCAAATGCACCTCATTCGGTTACTACTCCTCAGGCAACCCCTTCTGCCGAGTTTTGGTCTTTCAGGTTTGGTCTGGACCAAGGGCTACAGCAGGATCTCCGTTTCCCCACATCTTGGTTCCTCTCTCATCCCGCCCCCAGTACTCCCACTGCCTCCTAGTCCTAAGCCTCCAGCGTTGACGTGCCCTGTACTTCTGAGCTAGGGGAGGTTGAGTTAAAAAAAGGTCTCAGAAATGCGTTGACCTCTTCAGCCCTTTTCAGATGGGGAAGTTGAGGTCAGGGCTGAGAAGACATTTCTGGAAGGTTCCATAGTTATAAGAATCAAGCTCCACAGCGGTGGGCCCTGACTCAGGTTGGGGCTCCTGCCCTCCAGAGGTGCCCACCCTCCCTTTGTCTGCCAGTGCTGAGCCCTTCAGCCTGGTTCAGAGGCTCGTGGAAGGCCTGGGAAAGCATGGTGGGCAGTTGTTGTTGTTGTTATTGTTAAGTGCTGTCGAGTTGTAAGCAACTCATAGTGTCCCTGTGAACGAAAGACCTGGACACTTACATAACTTTCATCCTTTCTCCAGGTTCATAGGGTTTCCAGAGGCAAGCTCTTTTGGAAGTAGATGTCATTCCTGTTTCCAAGCTTGTTTTAATCAGGGAGCTCCACCAAGCACTGTCCACCATTCTTGCATTTGACATATCAGTGTGACAATGTTCAGCTTCACAGCAACCACTAGTTACCTCTGTACAGCAAGTGGACAGATCAGGGCTATACGACCTAGAAGAATGTTTAACCAAAACCAATTAAAAACAGGCCTGAGGGCCGCGGATTAGAGTCACCCACCTTTGGCTTGGTAGCATCACTTTCTGTCCACTAGGTCAACTCAGTTAAAGCAAGACCACAGGTCAGCCCATGCTTCAAGTTCCCCTTGGCTCCCATCAAAAGCCTCTGCAGGGCTAGCCAACCAGAACCTTGGTGGGCAGGGAAGGACAAAATTGAGAGTGGTCCAGTGGCAGGTGCTGAAGGACAGACAGGAGAGTGGGACACCAGTCCATGCCCCTTGGAGCCCACCATGTTAGGTAGTCTAACCCTTAAGTGTCATCACATATTTACGTAAATCCCAGCTGACCTGTTGGAGACCTGTCTAGGGCAGATGGCACTTATTTGGGTACTGTTCCCTCCTTGGAAGGTCCACATAGCTTTAGTGATCTAACCCAGGGTGTTACTAATGTCATTACTTCGGACGAGAGTCATTTAGTGTCTTGGAGAGGCTGAAGGTATTCACAGTGCCTGAAGACGCTGTCCAGGGGGCAGGTGGACGTGCCTCAAGCTCTGTCCATCAGCTCCAAGGACAGCAGGTTTCTCACCCAATGGGAAGTTTCTTCTTCAAGGTCTTGGGTTAGAGCTTTGGGCCAGAATGGGCAGGATGGGAAGATGCCAGGGGCAGGGCCTTGGACCCTCTCTCTTCTTGACCAGAAGTTGAGAGGTGGTTTGCGAAGTGGGCAGCGGCCTCATTTGGACTCTGGATGGAGCTGCTTCTTGGCTGTCAAACTGGCGACCCTCTGCTCTTGCTTTCTTGGTTCAGTGTCTGGGGCTTAAATCAAGGGGCAAGCTCAGTGGCCTGGACCCTGGAGTCTAAGTCAAGGGCAGATCCAGGAAATCTATTCAGTTGTCCCCATACTCTTCCACACCCCAAAATCCTTGCCTTTCCATTGTCTACATAACCTTCCTTTGCACCCTGAAACCCATGGGGTTGTGTTAAGGGTATATTGTTAGAAATAGAGATTAAAACTTGTAAAGCTACACGCTGAGAGCATATTGTTAGAAATATACAATGGAGCTTGTAAAAAGTAATATTTAGAATATCAGAAGTTAGTAAGCTAGTATATGTTAGAAAGACAAGGCTAAAAGGAGGACTTGTGGGATACCCCAACTCTGGTGACCCCCTCAGCCAAAAGATGCTGAGACTTAATGTGTTAATCAGAAGATGCTATGTTAGCCCCACTGTGTTAGAGAAGAAATGCCTCGTTTCTGAGTGGCTGCACCCCGAAGAGGGACCCTGTAGACGATATGTGTTAATCTAAAGAAGAAACACTTCCATTCTGATCGACTACACCGGCATCTGAGAGGCTCTGGCCGTGCGGACGCATTGCGCGGAATAATGACATTTACACGAAACTCCCAAGCTGCCAACCCCGGGGTATCGGACGGACAAGACCCCTTTGCTGTTGGAAGTCTCCTACTGTCTGCAACCCCTGCTGGATTTCATGGTGAATGGCCCAGTGGTGAGCACGGTGCCTGTCTTCAGTACTGGCTATGCTATGTTTAGTTGCTAGGTATGATTGTTTGGACATTAATGCTTGATTGGTTGATAAGAATTGAAATGCCTTTAGTACTTTATGATTGTTTTAATATGAAATAATATACGGGCTTCAGACCTCTTGGCCCCAGTGAAGTGTATGATTTGCAGTTATAATAAACCTTGCCCGTATTCTCTGTTTCCATCATAGACATGCACAATATATCTTGGTAGCACACTGGACCCTCACTGGACCCTTGGATCCATTTGTGGCCCGGAAAATGTGGTCCCCATACTTGTGGGATCTCCTCAGGCTTAGGGGCCCACAGGAGACCTGACCCCTGGCCATCTAGCATGTGTTTGACAAAAGGAAGACGTGGATAATAAGTTCTCAGTTGCTCCTGTGGTTGGTGGGGCTGGACTGTATGATGGGCCAAACCTGGGGGACCTTCACAGGGGACATTGTGAGGGACTTGGACTCTGGATCCAGGCTGACTTCACTTCTACCTGTGTGGCTTTAGGCAAGTCCTGTTTCCTCACCTGTAAGGTGGAGATGGTGTCACTGCATGTGGAGGAGTTGATAACAGCCCACCTTTAGCCCCTCAGGCAGGCAGCATGTGGTCATGGTGCTGATAATAGTCCTCAAATACCTCCTGGGATTTGGTTCCTCGTTTGAAGGTGTAGGGTCATGGTTTCATGGACTGCCCCAGTTAATTGGCCTAGTAATGTGTTTATCGCTTCCGTTTTACCTCCTGGTTTATTGTGCAGTTCGGTGCCCGAGGTCTTCAAAGCTTGCAAGTGGCCTTCTCAGGCACAGCACTTGATCTCTTAACCTGGAACAACAGAGGGAGGAAAGCCAGGATTAGGAGGAAGATACAGAATGTGTGGGTGACTACCTCCATCAAGTACTGCTTCTCTACCAAGAGACCAGAAGAACTGGATGGTGCCCAGCGACCATTACTGAACACTTGGGTCAAAGATTCTAGGAAAGAATGCCAATCCGAACGGAAATGCGGGACAGAATGCCACATGATCATCGAATCCTGACTTTCTGGAGTCTTGGAGGCTAGATGAACCCCCCCCCCCCCAACTATTTCTCTGGAGTTAATTTCTAAACCTCAAACCAAAACTTACGCCCAGGAAGTCTTAAAGCCAAGTACTAGTTTAAATCAAACCTGTTTCAGTAAACACTGTTTGCCTTGAGCATTAGACTCTTTTAGATCTAGATGAGGTCAGATACATAGTAGCAACTTGAAAGGTTAGGCGGGAACCCTGGGGGCAGTGAAATGATGTTAACGGAGGAGGAACAACTCAGAGGAGGGGAGAATTCCTGCCCAGCTTGAATGCAGTGCCCCTGAATTGTCCGAGAGGAGATTGTTGGATTGGGGGGTTTTGCTGTGTCTCTGTTCAGCAGCAACAACAAAATAAGTGATAAAACTAGTAACAAGAGCAGTGAGGAGATTGTGGTTCAGGAGAGACATGGGTTTTGGGTGGTTTAGGTAGACAACTCGCCCTTCTTAAGTCCCCAGCATTCCACCCACCCCAGGGGCTGGCAGAACTGGGGTCTACCAGAGCAGGAGTCGGGACCACATGCTTTGGGTAAAGGGGCTGCTTTTGTACCCGTCTGTGCATTTTGGCCCCAGGAAGGGGCGGCGTGTCCTGGGCTGGGCTCCTCCAGGCCTGGCCTGCCCTCCTGAGAGGATCAGCTTTGTGAAACCACATCCCCTGGTCAGGGATTGGTGGGCCCAGATGGTCCTGTGAGCAGAACTGGCCTGGCTTCCTTCTCCTAGTGGATGAAGGAGGTATTACAGGGGTATGCGTGAGAGGTGTGAGGGTGTGTGTATGACCCCAAGTACACACAAAAAAAGGGACGTGGAGGTCGTCCATGGCATTTCAGCCCTCTGTCATCCTTGGTGGTTATGTTACGGTCACCTGCCAGCAACCACAGTGCTCCTTGAAGACAAGGAGAGTGAAGCTCTGTCGCTCATACTTCAGACACGTTAAGAGAGGCTATTCCTCGGAAAGGGACATCGTGCTTGGAGAAGTGGGGGTCATCGGAGGAGAGCAATACCCTCAATGAGATGGATTGATTCAGTGACTGCAGCAATGGGCTCAGATAAGTCAGAGGTGGTGGGGATGGCGCAGGAGAGGGCGGGGTTCAGGTCTTTTGTTCTTAGGGTCACTATGAGTCATACTCAACTCAGTGGCTCCAAACAGCAGGTGCATACTGGGCATCACTGGTCCCACTGCAGGGCAGGTAGTGACCCCCATCATTCCACCTCCCTTCTCGGGGGTGTGGTGGAGACACTGGACACACAGCACGTGTGTGTGTCTGGCCTCGAGATGATGCAGTCATCCCCCAAGGGATTGCATCACCGCTGGTGGAGACGTCGCTGGGAGTGGACTCGGGCTCACTTCCCCTTGGGGTCAGTGTGCATGCAGATGGGGGGAGAGGGATGTGGGCCATGGCACGTGTGGTTGACCATCCCTGCTGCGGACACTTGAATGTCACAGGGCCTTCTTGCTGATGTGTGGGACACATGTCCACTGTGGCGTCAACCCCAAATCATGGTGACCCATGCGTGTCCAAATGCTCCTTGGGGCTCTCAATAGTTGAGACCTTTTGGGAGCAAATTACCAGGCCATTCGTTCAACAAGTGGCTGGAAAGACACAGATTTCCAGGTTTTTGATGAGCAGGTGAGCCTGGTAACCATGCGTATATACCTGCTGGAGCCTGGTTGGGCCCACCTACAAATCACTTTCTCTCTTACCTCCGTTTTCCTTTCTGTAAAATGGATTGTTTCCTGGGCCTAGATTTGTGTGTGACAGTCCTGCCCAGGACCGTGAGGAGGGATTCTGGCAACAGCTGACTCTACTTCTTTTATTGCTAACTCATAGCTCAGGTCGGTGCCAGAGGCCCAGAGAAGGGTGGTGTCCAGGGAATGAAGCAGTTGGTCCCAGCCCACCTCAGGGCCAAGAGTGGGCCTGGGATAGGTAGCACAGGAGGGATGAAACCAGCATATAGGAAGGTGGTCCTGGGCTGGGGACCCATGAGCCGGCACCCCAGGATTAGATCACCCAGAAGTGTTTAGCTCTTTTCTGCAAGTCTCCTCTTGGCAAGAAAAGGCCTGGTGTTCCTTCTACAGTGTTTCCTCCTGAGAGAAGCATGTTTATGCCTGGCATTACCCTCACCCACCCCCCTGCCTCTGTGCACAGTGCCCCAGGGCCTGGCGTCACCCCAGGGCCAGATTCTTCTTCCCACGTGTCTTGATGAAGAACAGATAAATATATGCTCTGAGGATGGACTCAGGGAAGCTGCCAGGCCCTGTCCTGTGCTGGATCTCAGGCCTCATCGCTTGGCCCCACCACACCAGTGACAGGGGGACAGACATTGTGCTGCTGCTCGGGGGCAGGGGGGGCCGCGGTAACTCAGCCTGAGGTACCAGGTGGTGCTGATGTCAGCGTGAAGTCGTCACTCCGCCATTAATTAATGAGTACTCAGGATCCAGCAGGCCCTGTGCCAGGCGCCTTCCCACCTTCTGTAGTCCTGCCGAGGCCACAGACACAGGGAGCCACTGAGTGCCTGGGTGGGGACTTGAACTCTCTCTGCTTGGCTTGATTTTTGAAGCCCATGTGGTTCCCCTCCTCATTGTGAGGAAGGACAGACTGGTACCGATGGGGGCAGGGACCGACTGGTACCCATGGGGGCAGGGACCAGGCTCACCAGGGGAAGGTGTGGCAGTTGGAGCTATCAGTGGGAAGGTCTTAGATGCCAAGGAAGGTGATGTTTAGCTGAACTTGACTTTCTTTCTCCCACACTGTCAAACTTTGGATCAGACTTTGTCATTCTTTGCCTGGCAGCCTTATCCACTTGTCTTCCTCTGCTGTGCTGTGTCTCTCCTGTGTCCCGCCAGACTAGACCTATCAAGACGTCGGCCTCCCTGTCACCCTCAGATGGCCTTTGGGCGGGCTCCCCAGCCTCTTTGTTTTCTGTTCACTGCTGATTCTGGGACACATTTATCAGCTTAGTCATCTTGATCACTGTCATGGGAACTCCCCGTGCCTTCTGCCCAAGACCCTTCACATTGACTCAGTCCCAAGGTGTTTCCCTTTGGGATGGTTAACGGCTATTCTTTCTCCATTGTCCACGTTCTTGCCTGGACTGCTGCAGAGGCTTGAGAACGGACTTCGCAGCCTCCCCTCTTGTGTCCTACCGCGGGTCGTCCACCTTCTGCCAGATCCCTTGAACTGATTCAGACTTGGCCTCACTTCAACGGTTTGGAAGGTCCTTGTGACTTCTCAAGACCTTCCCGAACTCTCAAGACAGTTTGGACTCCTAAACTCCTTCATGAGGTGTTGAGATCTTTCCAGGGTCTACCATGACTCCAAGGGTCTTTTTTAAAAAAAAAAATTTACTTTTCTTCTGTGTGTACCGTCAAATCGGATCTGACTGGTACAGGAGAAGATTGTCCCTCCTTCTCCAGCAGAGCATCTGGTGGATTCTAACCACGCACCTCTTGGATTGCAGTGCAGCTTCTTGCCACTAGGCCACCAGAGCTCACCCAGGGGTCCTTTTTAAAACTCTTAGGTTCTTTCATGAACTTATGGGATTGTTTATGAATTCCCAAGATCTGTGCGTGCAGGAGGTTTTTTGAGTCCCAAAGCCCTTCAAGAGCGGTCAGGGTCCTCTGGGAACTGAGACCCTTTGAGCTTTTGAGGTCCATCCTGAGATGCCGTGATCTTTCTTTAGTGAATTCCTGGAATTCCTCACTGAACCACCGTATTTAGTAAATTCTCGAAATCCTTTCTGAACTCCTGGAGTCAGTCCTTTGGGGCGTTGTGGAGGTCCTTCCGGAAGGGCTTTGTGAACTCTCCTGTTCACACTTGGGGTCTTTGGTGAATTTCCAGGTGCCGGTGTAAGGTCAGGAGGCTTTTAGTGGAGCCTTCAAGGCCTTCCTGAGATTTCACAGTCCTTGGGGAGGCCCTTTGTGAGGTCGCACGCTCTTTCGTGAATCACAATCCTTCATGAATTCCCACTGACTCCGTTGTGAGGTTCCACTCACTCCCTTGCACGAATTCCCAGAAACCTTCAGTGACCACAGACGGTTCCCTGCCCTTTCGTGAATTCCCAGCATGCCTCTTGAATTCCCACGGTCATTTGCGAGTTCCGAGGTCCTTTCTGAGCACCCAGGATCCTCTCTCAACTCCTGGACCCCGTGGTGAGCTTTGAGGTGCTTTGTGAGGTCCTTTCTGAATTCCGCACGCGTTTTGGGGCCCTTCCCGAAGCCCTGCAGCCTGCAGTTGTGTTCGGTCCGAGCCGGGCCCTCTGGCCACGCAGAGCTGTGCCCAGCCCCCCACCCCGGCCTCTCTGGCTGCCCCCGTGCCCTGACGCCTCTGCCTTGCTCAGGCCTGGCCGCGACATGTGGGCGTCTCAGGCTGGTGATTTGGTTTCCTGGGCAGCCAGTAATTTGGCGCGCCTTCAAACGGGTAGTCTTTAAATATTTGCTCAGCGTTTATTTCCAGGGGAGGTGGGTAGTAGGTGGGGAGTGGGGAAAGGAAGGGGGGTTGGGAGGGGCCGGGGCATTTGTCCTGCCTACAAATGGGCAGTGCCCCAGGACAAGTGGATGGCTGACCCTTCCCTTGCTCACCTGGCAGCTGTCTGCTCCCAGGTGAAGCTCTGCGCCAGCTGGTATCACCTCCTCCAAGAAGCCTCCCCTGGCTACCTCTGTCTGCCATCCTCTGCTTCTTGCATCACACTTATTTTTATTTCTAATCAAGGTAGGACTGGGCATAAAGTATGTAAATTATAATCATCTGGCACAGAAAGCTTTTACCTGAGGATGCCCCCAAACCTCAGCTCAGATCAAAGGATCACGCTGTGCCTTCCTCTTCATCTGCCCCCACCCCTTGACTATTTCAGTGCAGGTGCCCCAGCGGGCCTGGGAATTCCCTATGACAGGGATGCTGGTGGACCCGTCTGTGGCAGGGACCACCTACTGTCACCATATGTGGAGGGCATCAGGAACTGTGGCGATGTGAACATGACCTGCCAGGGCCCTGCCGCAGGCAGCACCCCCCCACCTCCCGGCTCCCCAGGGAGCAGCAGCCCCACCCAGTGCCCGCAGGGGCCCCACGGCTGCAGTCTGGAGATTAGTCTCCAAGGCCTGTGCGGCCAGTTGCCATAGGCACGTGGCCTGGACTCAAGACTGTGATTTCTCATCCTGGTCATGAAGGCGGAGGCCTCGCTGGCTCCCCAGCCAGGAGCTGGGCTTTAAATAATGGGAAACTCGACCCTGAAGAGCTAGCCGCCCACCAAGTCCAGCACTGGCAGGTCTGGCAAACTGTATCCCAGTGCCACCACCGAGACCCTCCTCTCCTCCCTGGAAACCAGAGTTTGGTAGCTGTGATCTTGTCTTCAGTGCCCAGAGCGCAGGACATGGCCCTGGCTGGTCTCCGGGGCAGCTGTCTGAGAGTGCAGAGCCCACCTTTTACAACCCCCTTCCCCACCCAGCGATGTGAATCCCTGTCTTCAACCAAGAAGCTTGACCTCGGGGGACTTCTTGGGGCCAGGCCTCCCTTCTCCTCCACCCCCCTTGGGAAGGCAGGTGGCCTCACTTGGATGGCCCTGCCCTTTGCCTTCTGCAGGGGGCGGGGTGGGAGTGAGGGAGGGGCTCTTGCTTTCCTTCCCTGAGAGTGGAACAGGCCCCCTGTTTGGTTAGATTTTAAAATTGAGATTTCTGGTTTGGGGATTTTGAAAAACAAGTTGTAAAAGGAATGCCTACTTCTCTCCAATAATCTAAAAAGTACTGAAAAGTTGTTGTTGTTGTTATGTGCCATTGAGTCATCTGTTACACATAGCAACCTTATGTACAACAGCCCTAAAACCTGCCCTATCCTATGCCAGTCTTCCTGTGTCTGACACGTCTACCCCTATTACCCCAGTCACTAAATCAACCCGTCTCATCGAGGGTCTTACTCTCTTGCACTGAAAAATAGAAGGAAGAAAAAGGCGTCCGTGGACCAAGCTGTTTGAGGTGAACAGACTGAGTGTCTCCTTTGCGTGTCTGAGTGTGCGTATTTATGCGTCAGCTCATTGCCTCTGACTTGGGACGTGCTCATAGCTGACCCGTCTGACCCTTCAGTGGGTTTTCAGAGGTGCGTTTGTGGACATGTGAAATCCTTCTTTAAAATGTCTTTACAATTTAGATGATTTTCTCAGGGCACATGTTCGCCTTAGAAGCATCAAGAGTGGGAACATGGTCAGAGCTCTCTGCTAGGCGGACCCTGTGGACCTGATGCCTTGCAGTGGGAGGAACTGGGATTGAGCCTTGGACCTGGTGTTCAGGGCCTCATGGGCCGGGGTGAGCTGGGCCGAGGCTATGGGGTCTGGTTTTCGGAGGACTAGCTGGACTCCCCTGGCGGTCTGCGCCGGAGGCTGGATGGAGTGCGGGTGACATTCTTACTTGAAGCAGGACAGGATTAGAAAGGGACAACTGTGCTGTTTTCTGCTAACTGGGTGACCCAATTCCTCATGTCTTTAAAAAAACATTTTGTTGAAGAAGGAAAGTTGATTGTAAACGAACCAAACCGGTTGCTGTCATTTCAGCCCTGGTCCTTGTTGACCTTGTGATCATGTGTAGCAAAATAGAATTGTGCTCCATACAGTCTTCAGTGGGTTAATTTTATTCAAAGTAGGCCATCAGGACTTTTCTTCCAAAGTACCTCTGGGAGGCCTTGAGCCACCAGCATCCAGCTGTGTTAACCATGTCTATAAAGATTGCACCGGCAGTGACTTTGATTAAATGCAATCACCCAGATCAAGAAATTGAACATTGTAGGCACCCCCATCTTGGAACACCTCTCATGGTCAGTACACCTTCCACCTCTGCCGCCCACAAACAGGGAGTCACCATCCTGACTTTGGACATCATAACTTGGGCTTTTCAGTGTCACCCTAAAGGGAATCCTAGTGGGAGCGGCTTTGGTGCTCTCATCATGTTTGAACCGTTGAGACGTATGTGACGTTACATGGCATGCCACTTGTTCATATGTTGGGTATCTTTTCCCGACATACTGGGCGCCAGGGAAGGTGTTGGAGAAGTAAACACGTGGATGTCATACAGAATAGGTTTCCACCCAAATTGTTGTAGGTTATCAGATGTAAAGCTAGTTTCTATAATCAGTCTACTCTAGTGAAGAGGAAAGAACTTGTTGCCGGCATCATAATTGAGCACATAGGAGGTAATAACTTGGGATGTCCAAAGATCTGCAGTGCATTCTGTCCTCTGGGCCTTAGTGACCCCCACGTGGATGTGGAAGTGGCTGCATGGGGGGCTTATCTAGCTGTGACTCTGTACTAAGGCTTGGAATTGTCAGGAGTCTCTTTCCTAAATTGACTGTACACTTTTAAAAAAAATTATTTTTTTTAAATTTTATTTTGTGTGTGTACCGTCAAATTAGATCTGACTGGTCCAGGAGGAGTTTGTCCCTCCTTCTTCAGCAGAGCATCTGGTGGATTTGAACTGCATGCCTCTGGGATTGCAGTGCAGCTTCTTGACACTAGGCCACCAGAGCTCACTGTGTACTTTTTATCAGCTTGGCTAGTCTTCTGCAGAAAATAAACTGACGTTGACCTTTGCTCACTCAAGGTCAGGTAACTTGGAGGAGGCAGTCTTGGTAGATAGTGCCAACCTTTCCTGGATTTGGGACCCTCTCTGTTAGAGCCTGGCTCAGTGGACCTTTCCTTCATTCAACTCTCTCCAATGATGGAAAACTCTTGTCTGCAAGACAGCCTGCCGTTGCATTTGGGGTAGTCTTCCGACTGGAAAGTGTGTGCGTCTCTTCAGTAGAAACTTGGAGCTCTGTAACTGCTGCAGAACGACGTGATGTGACTGGATGTGAACTTGGTGTAGTAATTCAGGAACCAGAGCCTGGATTCCAGGATTTGGTGGGCTGAAGGGGACTCAGCCTCCACACACTTGGTACCCCTGTTTTTATTGTGTACTGACTGGGGTAATCGGGATGGGTGTGTCAGAGACAGTGTGGTTGGCGCAGGACAGAGCAGGGTTTAGGGCTGTTGTACATAGGGTCGCTATGAGTCGCAAACAACTCGACGGCACATAACAACAACAACCACCACTGAGTTGGAACTGACCCACAGCTGTCATAGAGTCAACTAGGACTCATAGTGACCTTCCTTATGAACAACAGCTCTGAACCTTGCCCTGGACCATCAAGTGAAAGAACAAGCTGACCTCAAGTCAGTGCCAATTCAGTGACCCGACATAGTCGAACCTGACATATTTTCTGGGACTAAGTCTTCATGGGATGGGGCTGTCACATCCGCCACCGTGAATATTCCTTAAGTCAAGAGTCTAGTGGATCACGTGCCCCGAAGGTCCAGGTTCCCCTGGCCCCACTGTACCATCCTGTGGCCAGAAGGTGGCTTGTTACAGTTTGGGACATCATGTGTCCTCAGTCCTTTTCTAATAATGAAGGCTTTCCTTGAAGCCCCTTGTATCTCATTGGCCAGAATTGGGTCACATGATCCTCTTTAAAGCAACCTTAGGGAAGGGGATGATGGGGTTGTTCTGACCACAGCCTTAGGGAACCACCTGGGGGAACCATAAACAAAGAGCTCAGCTGGTGACCGGAGAACTGGCAGTTCACGGAGCCTCTTCAGCAGAGAAAAGACCTGGTGTTCCTACAAAGATCCCAGCTTGGAAACCCTAAGGATCATTTCTTTTTAGCCGTATATGCTCATTATAAATCTCGAATGGGTTGTTGTTGTTTTTTTTAAAAACTTCTTACTGTAATTTGAGTTAAAGTTTACAGAACAAATTAATTTTCCATCCAGCAGTTCATATACTTGATGTTTCGTGACATTGATTACACTTATCTGTGTTTTCACAACATTCTTCCCACTTCTCTGTGTTTCCCATTTTCCTTCATCCTTTCCTGTCTTCTTGAGCTTTAAATCCACCCCCTTCTGTTAAGTCGATTTCAACTCCTAGTGACTCTCCATCGAGTTTTCCAGGCTGTGATGGGAAGAGACTCCTCAGCTTTCTTTAGAGAGGCTGGTAGTGAATTCACCCGTACACTTTTTAGCTAGCAATCCAGTCTGTCTGCTTGGTTTAAGTATGCTGTTGTTGTTATGTGCTGTGGACTCTGGCTCACCGCGATCCTATGAACAATAGCTCTGAACCCTGTCCTATCTTGAGCTAATCTCACTGTCTCTGACATACCTGTCCCCATTGCCATAGTCACTGTGTCATTCCATCTCGTCCGGGGTCGTCTTCTCCTGCACTGACTCTTACCCTTCCAACCTTCTTCTCTAAGGACTAGTCCCTCCTGGTAACGTGCCCAGAGTATGTGAGGTGAAGTTACACAATCCTGGCCTCCGTGGAGCACCCTGGCTTCACCATCTCCAGGACATGCCTGTTTGTTCTGTTGGCAGTCCACATGGTATAGGTATGTGGGTTTTGTGTGCCCTCGAGTTGCTTGTGACTCATACATAGCTGGACCCTGCGTACAAGAGCCCTAAACCCTACTCTATCCTGTGCAAACCTCACTGTCTCCGACACACCTACTCCTATTACCCCAGTCACTGAATCAATCCATCTCATCGAGGGTCTTCCTCTCTTGCACTGTCCCTCCACCCTCCCAAACATGATGTCCCTCTCCAAGGACTGGTCCCTTCTTGCAACATGCCCAAAGGATGTCAGATGAAGCTTCAGAATCTTTGCCTCCAAGGAGCAACCCGGTTTTACCCTCTCACCTGTTTTCTCTCCTAGCAGTCCATGGTATATTCAGCACTTTTCTCTGGCACCACATCTCAAAGGCATCAGTTCTCCTTCTGTCATCCCTAGTCACTGTCACTGTTGAGCTCTCTGACACATAGCACGCAATTGTGAAGACTATGGCCTGGATCACATGTACCTTAGTCTCCAGCCTGACATCGTTGCTCTTCAGTACTCTGGAGAGGTCCCCTCACAGCAGACTTTCCCAGTGCAATTCATCTCTTGATTTCCTGGCTGCTGGTACCAAGAGTATTGATTGTGGAACCAAACAAACTAAAACTATTAACAATTTCAATCTCTTCACCATTCATAATGATGCTGCCAGTTATCCCAGTGGTGAGAATCTTCATGTTTTTTTTTTTTTTTTTAGTTTATTATTAATTTCAATGAAAATTTACAGAGACTTTGGATTTCCGTTCATTCACTTTGGCACTTTTCTCCCCTCCAACCCTCCCCCCTAGTACACTACCCTCTTGGAAAAGTAAAAGAAAAATTCTTTCATTGTTTTACAAACCCTCCCCCAGGTCCACTCCTCTATGTAGCCTTCGCTCTGGACTCCCGTGATGACCAAAATACCTAATCACATATCCCTTTTAAACAGTTTTCTCCCTCATCTGTTTCAATGCAGTATACATTATTGAACCCATCCTCAGTCTCTCCCCAACCCCGATGTCAGTCCTGTTTTACAATGGTGGCACCATGCAGTATTTGTCCTTTTGCGACTGAGATATTTCACTCAGTATAATGTCCTCCAGGGTCACACATTTTTAATAATATTGCTTGAGCTCCTTGTTTTTCAATGTAGCGTAGTATTCCATTGTGTGGATATACCATAGCTTCTCTATGCATTTGTTTGTTGATGGGCACCTGGGTTGTTTCCAACTCCTTGCTAATGTGAACAAAGCCGCGATAAACATGGGTGTGCATTTATCTGCTTGGATGTCATTTATGGTCTCTTTGGGGTATATTCCCAGTAGTGGAATTGCTGGGTCAAATGGTATGTCTATTTGCAACTTTTTGAGAAACCTCCATACCGCCTTCCACAGTGGTTGCACCATTTTACACTCCCACCCACAGTGAATAAGGGTTCCAGTTTCTCAACAACCTCGCCAGCATTTGTTGCTTGCTGTTTTGTTAAACTTTGCTATTTTGACAGGGGTGAGATGATATCTCATAGTTGTTTTATTTTGCATCTCTCTTAGAGCTAGGTATTTTGAACATTTCTTCATGTGCTTGTTAGCCATCTGAATGTCTTCTTTGGTGAAGTGTCTGTTCATATCCTGTGCCCATTTTTCTATTGGACTATTTGCCTTTATCTTGTTGTGGTGCTCAAGCATTTTATAAATTCTGGATATAAGTCCCTTACCTGATATGAAATTACCAAATCCTTTTTCCCATTCTGTGGCTTCCCTTTTTACCCTGTTGGAGAAGTTTTTGAATGTGCAAAAATCTTCATTTTTCTTGATGTTGAGCTTCAATCCATATTGAAGGCTGCAGTCCTTGACCTTGTGCAGCAAGTACTTCAGGTCCTCCTGTTTCAGCAAGCAGAGTTGTGTTATCTGCATAACGCGTGTTGTTGATGAATCTTCCTCCAATCCTGATGCCACATTCCTCCTTGTACAGCCCATTGTCCCGGATGATCTGTTCTGCATACAGATTGAAAAGGTGTAGAGACAGAATACATCCTTGGAGGACACACTTCCCAATTTTAAACCATTCTTCTCAAAGTCAACCACTGTTTGTTGTGGTCCACAGAGTCAAAAGCCTTTGCATAGTCAATAAAACACAGACAGACATTCCTCAGGTATTCTCTGCTTTCTGCCAAGATCCATCTGATGTTAGCTATAATATCCCTAAGTACCACGGCCTCTTCTAAACCCAGCGTGCACATCTGACAGTTCTCTGTTGACGTGTTTCTCCAGTCGTTTTTGCATAATTTTCAGCAGAATCTTGTTAGCATGTGATCTCAATGATATTGTTCAATAATTTCCACACTCTGTCGGGTCAGCCTTTGGAATGAGAACAGATATCGATCTCTTCCAGTCAGTGGGCCTTGGAGCTGTCCTCCAGGTTTCTTGGCACAACTTAGTGAGCACATCCAAGGCAGTGTCTCTTTGTTGAAATATGTCAGTTGGTATGCTGTCAACTCCTGGAGTCTTTTCTTTCAGAGCAGCTTGAACGTCCCCTCCATCACCACAGGCTCTGGCTCATACGTTTCATGAAATTCTTCTGTGTCATCCAGTTCCTTCTGGCACAGTGACTCTGTATACTCCTCCCATCTTCTTGTAATGCTTCTTGGTTCATTTAACATTCTGCCCAAAACATCCTTAAGTATTGCCACTCATGGCTTGAATTTGTTTTTCAGTTCCTTCAGCTTAAGAAAGACTGAGTGAGTTTGGCTCTTTTGATTTTCTGACTCCAGCTCTTTGCCCATTTCAGTATAATACCTTCCTTTGTCATCCTGAGCTGCCCTTTGAAATTTTCTGTTCAGCTCTTTCATTTCTTAGATTTCTTCCGTTTTAGCTTTGGTTTCTCGGCACTCTAATAAAATATTCAGAGTCTCGTCTGACATCCATCTCGGTCTTCCTCTTCTGCCTTAGATTTTGTAGAAGCATAATTGTTGTTGTTGCTAGGTCCCATCAAGCCGAGTACGACTCATAGCAACCCTTTGAAGAGAAGATCTGAGCACAGTCCTGTCCTGCACCGTCCTTACACTTCCTGACACACAAGAGCCCACTCCAGCAGTCACCGGGTCATTCCACCTGGTTGAGGGTCTTCCTCTCTTTCACCAAACCTCCACCATTCCGAACATCATGTCTCTCTCCAAGGAGTAGCAGCACCTCTTAGCAACATGTCCAGAGTATGTGAGGTGAAGCCTCATCATTCTTGCCTCCAAAGAGCACTCCGGCTGCACCATTTCCAAGACATAGCTGTTTATTCTCTTCACCATCCATGGGATGTTCAGAGCTCTTCTCCAACACCACAGTTTAAAGGAGTCAATTCTTTTTCTGTCTTCCTCATTCATTGTCCAGGTCTTAGATGCAGAGCTAGTAATCAGAAAGACTATGTAAGCATAATTAAGTGTCTGTAATTCCCTTACTTCACAATATTAGCCATAGTTTGTTATGATCCACACAGTCAAATGCATTTGCATAGTCAGTAAAGCATAAGTACATATTTTTCTGGTATTCTCTGCTTTTTCAGCCAGGATCCATCTGACATCATTATCAGTGACATCCCTGGTGCCACGGCCTCTTCTCAACCCATTGCTGCAGTCACTGTGTCAATCTGTCTCATTGAGAGGGTCTTCCTCTCTTTTGCTGACCCAGCAGTCAGACAACCAGGAGATGCATTGCACTGGTCAAGTCTGTAGTCACAGACCTCTCCAAATTATTGAGGCGCAATGATGACATTTTGAGGACTAAGGTGTGCTCGATTCAGGCCATGATCTTGTGAGTCACTTGAAATGCATCTGAGAGCTGGCCAGTGATGAAAGATGACAGAAGAATTGATTCCTTTGAACTCTGGTGGTCAAGGAGCATACTGAAGGTCCCTAGGACAAAAGAACCAACAGATGTCTTAGAGAGGGTGCAGAGTGCTTTTTGGAGGCAAAGATGATAAAACTTTGTCTCAAATACTTTGGACATGTTGCTAGGAGAGGCTGTTTCTCGGAGAGGAACATCGTCTTTGGGCACATGGGGGGACGGCCAAGGAGAGGGAGACCAGATGTATTGTGAGGATGGCATAGGGTAGGACAGGATTCAGACCTGTTGATGGCGGGGCTGTGAGTCAGCTTAGCTTAATGGCACCTGATGGTAACAACAACCTCCTTCCTAGGCAAAGCCTCCCCTAGCAGCACACCCCAGGTACGTGAGGCGAGGAGCACTCTGGAGGCACCTTCTCTGGGACGCATCTGCATGTCCATTTGGCAGTTCATGGGATATTCAGGACTTTTCTCCAATACCGCAGCTCGAAGACTTCAGTTCTTCTTCTGTAATCTTTATTCATCATCCAAATTTCTAATGCATAGCTAGTGATTGCAAAGATTATGACCTAAATCAGGCACACCTTAGTCCTCAAGCTGACATTGCTCCTCAGTACTTGGGAAAGGCCCCTGACGGCATACTTTTCTAATGCAACTTGTCTTGATTTCTGGATTGCTGATACCAAGGTGTTGCTTGTGGATCCAGGTAAGATGAAGTTATGACAGTTACTGACTTTTTTTCTCCCATTTCTCATGATGTTGTGTGTTAGCCCCAGTGGTGAGAATTTTTGTTTTCTTCATGTGGAGATGTAATCCATATTGAAGTGTGCAGTCCTTGACCTTGTGCGGCAAGTGTCTGAAGTCCTCCTCGCTTTCAGCCAGCAGAGTTGTGTCATCTGCATAAGAGAGGTGGTTGAAGGGGAGCTCTGGTGGCCTAGTGGCAAGAAGCTGCACTGCAATCCCAGAGGCCCATGGTTCGAATCCACCAGATGCTCTGCCGGGAAAGGAGGGACAATCTCCTCCTGTACCAGTCAGATCTGATTTGACGGTACACAGACACACAAAAATAATAATAAAATAAAAAATAAAAAAAGAGAGGTGGTTGTTGACTCTTCTGCCCATCCTGATGTCGCGTTCTTCTTCTAAAGTCCAGCTTCTTATCTAATGTGCTCAGCTTGCTGACCGAGTAAGTGTGGAGAAAGGATGCAGCCCTGATGCACGCCTTTCTTGGTTTTCAACTATGCAGTGTTCCCTGGCTCTCTTTGGACCATAGCTTCTTGATACAGGAGTAAATTTTGTGTAAACATAGTTAAGTGTTCTGGCATTCCCGTTCTTTTTAGTGTTGACCATATCATGGTATCAATGTGTTGTTGACGGGTACAGTTTAACCCGTGACAGACACCATACTTGGTAAAGATGAGGGCAGTAGAAGAGGACAGGGCTGTCCGTGAGATGGAGTGAGACCGTGACTGTGACCGTGACAGTGAGCTCAGGCCCAGCGCTGAGTATGAGGACCTGTTTTAAGTATGTGTCACCATGAGGTGGAAACAGCTGGATGACACCAACAACAGAAATGGTATTTGACTGCAGGTTGAGTGACAGGGTGATTTCAGTTCCAGGCTTGAAGGGTACCTGAGGGCCTCAGTCTCAGGAGAGTGGACATGAAGGCACACAGCGCAGGGCCAGGGAGGACCCGGCTGCCCTGGTACTTGCTTTCCCATCTGCCCTGTCAACAAGGAAGCAGGCAGGGATGCAGGATCCCAGTGGGATCTGCCTGGAGCAGAGCTGGGAAGAGGACTCTCACGCCCCGACCACATGTCAGAGCCTCTTCTCACTGGTCACCTGGACGTAAGATCCCGTCCAGCTCCCTAGTCATTGTTTCTCGGTTGTGAAAGTCACCCACACCCGCAGTGCTGGGTGGACAGTGGGAGAGGGGAACCCCAGATGAGGCGATGGGAGTCGTCGTTGGTAGGGGAGACGCTGGCAGGGCGGAAGAGGGAAGTTTCTTTTTGTTTGTTCTCAAGCTTCTTTTTCCAGAAACACAAGCATATGGCGCGGATGGTGCGGGGGCCGTGTTTGGGTGGTGCGCTCGCCTGCCTTCGCCGCCCTGCGTGGTCCGCTGTGTTTTCTTCACTGGCTCCGACACCCCAGCTGGTGCCGAGGGCAGTACGATGCCAGGCGGAGCCGCTTCCCGGCTTCCGGAAAAACCCTGCGCTCTCCAGCGACACCTGCGAGGTTTCTGATGGGGAAGGAACTTTCCAGCAAACTCAGGCCTGGGCTTTGCTGAGCTCTGAGCTGGACACTGTGTCTTTCCTGGGGCCCTGAGGCCCTGTTTGCTGGGGGCCTTGCTGGTCCCTTGTGGCTGCAGAATAACACATGACCACAAACGTGATAGCTTAGAACAGATTGGTCTTCTGACGCTTCTGGAGACAGAGTTGAGGAGAAGTTTCGCCGGGAATCAAGGTGTCAGTGGGCCGGGGGTCACTAGAGGAGAACTCATTCTTTGCCCTTCCAGCCCCTGCTGACTTCTGTGGGTTACCCTACAAGGTGTCTTGGGTTAAATTGTGTCCCTTCCAGATACATGCCATCACTCGGACCCCCCATACCGATGGGAAAGAGCCCTGGTGGAGCAGTGGCAGGCCCTTGGCTGTCACGGAAAGGTCGCAGTTTAAGCCTCCCAGCCCACACAGCAGTCTTCTTCCATCAGGCCCCGGAGACCCCACGCCGTGGTTCTACTGTGCGCTGTAGGGCCGCCACTGCTGTGTCGTGGAGTTGAAAATGACTTCTCGTTGGCCCTCCAGTGGGTTTTCAGAAACTGTAGATCGTTTGACAAGCGGCTGCTCAGCTTTCTTCTGGGAAACAGCTAGTGGATTTGAACTGTAGGCCTTTGGCAGCATAGCTCAGAATTGATGCCACAGGAGTGTGCTTGGTTTTTGGGGTTTATATCCGTGGATGTGATCTCACTGGGGACTAAGGTTTTCTTTGGTATGTTTGGAGGCCATCTCAGTGTGGTGTCAGCCCTATGGACTTTAGTGGACAGAAAGCAGAGTAGACACTGGGACAAGCAAACATGCACCTGGGAGAGAGGGATGCCCTGTAGAGATTTCCAGGGGCCACCAGGATGCACGAACACGAGAGAGGCTGGGACAGATCCCCCAGCACAGACAGGGGGTGTCTCCAAGAACCGGCGTCCTCCATTCAGACCTGTGCACCCTGAGCTGTGAGGGTGAATAATGTCCTCAGAGCCACACGTTTGTGGACTTCCTGCTGCAGCAGGAAACTGGGAAACTAAAGCCGAATTACACCTAAAATTGCACCCAAGGTCCACCCGGGTAGTCCCAGGAGAGATCCTTTGTTTAATCACATTGGAAAAAAGAAAAATTTAAGATGACATTTACAAGCTTCTAGAAATTAGGATGTGGATGTACTTGTGGGCCACTTTTCTCCCTCACATAGATGCCAGGCTCTATGATGCCAGACTTGACCATGCGTTTTGACCAAAGGCTCTCCTGTCGAGAAAAAACAGGCTAGAGGTTCCCAGCCACCTACCCATCTCTTTCCAGCCCAATCTTGACCCAAGTGCTAGGGATTCCCCCCCACACCCCAAGCCTTTCTGCTCAGACTCTGTCCACCCTCCTGGACAGTTGCGCCCAGCCACCCCTCGGGCCCAGGGATGCACATGCAGCCTCAGGCTTGGCCGTTGGGTCTACCTGTTTCCATGTAACAACCTGCCCCAGTCGAGATTGTTCTTTTCGTCTCTCAGGGGCTTTGACAGGGCTCAGGGAGGCGGTTCTTGCTCCGTCTCCTGAGACTGCAGTCAGAGGTGACTGAGTCTGCTTCCTCACCTGGGTGGCAGACACCCAGGCTCTCACAGCTTCTCCCTTCACCTGGGATGTGTTCTGCGTAGCCAGAGCTCTCACATGGAGCCTCATTGCTCCAGAGGCAGGTGTTTCAGAGAGAGGAGCGCCCTGCCACTTTCTGAGACCCTGGAGAGTCAGTCCCCTTGCTCCCTTCCAGCACATTCTGCTGGTTAGAGGTGAGTTTCAGAGGCCAGCTCATACTCTTGAGAAGGAGAGTTGAATCCCACCTCTGGATGGGAGCTGGAGTCTCTGTGGGTGGTTCAGATGGTTAATGTCCTCAGCTACTAGTTGAAAGGTTAGAGGTTTGAGCCCAGAGACACCATAAAGAAAGGCCTGGTCATTGTTTATCTAAACTGACACATGTGAGTGGGAGTTGCTGCTGTTTCTAAGTAAATGTGTGAAAGAATTTGCTGTCATGTTTGACAGCCACCAGAGGCCCTGTTGTTGGTGAATTCCACGGTCCTGCATCCCTAGGGTTTCGGGGGGGGGGAGGACTCCCTAGTGAGATGTGTGTATGCTGTATGCTTGCAGGCTGCCTCCCCTGGAGGACAGCCAGCTTGGGGTCTTCAGAAAGTACAGAGCCATGACCTGGCTAAAAGTGGGGCAGAGTGTAACTCACTTCCCGCTGACACCCCCCACAGTTCTGCTGGTGATCAGCCTCCTTCCTGGCCTCTTCCCGGACCCTAAGCACCCTGGCTTTGCTGCCCTAAGGGTCAGCGTGGGACGTACCCAGTGCACGTTAGGAGAGGCGTGACACAGAGTCAGGGAACGGCAGGAGAGTGGCCAGTGCAGCCGGGTGCAGGGACCGGTCTGATAGGACACAGGCCAGTCCATTCACTCTGCATCTTGAAGGTGGGGTGACGTGGGGGCTGTGTCGTGTTCACCTTTCTGGCCCCGTGCTGCAGGGCGCCTTCTCCGAGTGTCCCCACTATGTCCCGAATGACTGGGGGTTGGTCCCAGGAGGAGATGCGGTAAGCTGTGCACGTGTGTGTGGGCATCACGTGCTCGGATAGCTCTTGTCCACGCTCACGTCTAGATGGACATACCCTTGCCAGGCACAGCCCTTCTGTCTCCCCTCACTGACCCTGTTCCTGAAGAGGGCACAGAGCTTCTGCTCCGGCAGCTTTAACCAAATGCTTCTCCACCACTGACACAAGGCTTGCAAATCTCCTAGTCAAGACGTCTTCCTTTCCCAGTCTACAGAAATGACAATCCAGAGAAAACTCAGTCCTGTTTCTCTTTCAAAACCCGCCTCAGCGGTCATCTTGTTTGACAGACACTTGCTGGCCACAAATACACCAAAGCTTGAAATAGAGGGGTCGTCTCCATCTCCTGTGCCAGGATGTATGCCGCCTTTGCCAGTCTCTGTTCACACTTGTCTCAGACTTTAAATAACTGTGTTGTGACGTGACGTCTGAGGGCACTATTCAGTCCTCCCTATCCGGTCCCCAGTGTGACCTCACAAGGGCTGACCCCAGCACTGCCACTTCCCAACTGCGGGCCCTCGGGCAGCACGCTTGGGCATAAGGCTCCTCAGCTGTGACACGAGGTGGCTGTGAGGCTGGCCGTGACTGGCCCTGGCACCTGGGAGGTGATGTCTCCCTCTCTGCTGACCTCTGATGTGCCAGGCCTGGGTCTGCTGCTACCAGCCCAGAGAGGGTAGTGGCTGAGCCCACGCAAGAGTTGCCCAGGACAGATGTCAGGCCGGGACGTGCGTCCACAGCTAGGCATTCTCGCGCTTCCTGTGTGCGCTCTGTCCCTTTGGTGTCCTCTCTGTGACTCAGGCCCTCAGCCCGTGGTGTGGGGACTGGTGCCCTGGGCTTTGGTCAGACACGCACATTCTCTCTGCTCAACACCAGCGAGGAGGGTGACCCGCCCTGGCACCTGTTAGCCACCCAGCTGGCCCTCACAGCATGTGTGGTCCCGTGGTCAAGCTTAACCTTTGAGATAGGGCTCTGTTGGATGTGCTGAGTCTCCTGGCTCCATCATGAACTTGAACAAAAACGTCCATGCCTCCCGTTTCTTGGTTTCTTTCCTTTCAAAATGGGCATGGGAGGGGGCAAGGAGGAAAATGTGTATCAGCAAATGAATGAAAACCCATCCTGTCTGTAAACTTTCATTAAAATCACGATAATAATAATAAAAAAAATAGAATGGACACAGATCCTTCTGTTCTGCCTTCTGTAGGGACAGAGGCCATAGATGTCAGACTATTTGTCAGCTGGATGCAGGATAGGGAGTGGGCAGGTCCAGGCCCTGACCCAGGTCCTTCGTGGACAGCTACTGTCCCACAGTTCTGAGGGTGGCACTTCAACCTGGACGGGGAAGGGGTGGAGCTGGCAGTGGGACCCTGTGTGTGTGTGAGAGAGAGAGAGAGCTAGAGGTGGGGGGTGTGAGAGGAGGGTGGGGGGTGTGAGGGGGTGTGTGTGTGCCCTTTTGGATGAGGAAGGAGGGTTTTGTTGAGGGCTTTTCTGGAGACTGAGCCCTGTTTTCCTGGCTGTGTCCCATTCTCAGTCAGCCCTGCTCTCTTCTCCCATCTCCTGGGAGTCCCTGGGTTGCCCCTCTGGGTGGGTTAAGTACCAGTCATGGTAGCATTTTTATGTCCAATGACTCAGCTGTGGACCATGACCCTCCTCAGCCTTCTTCCCGGCTGGAAGGAGTGCCGGGGCAGATTATAGAGGATGAGAACTGAGCGGTGGTCCTGGCTGGGGTCCCACTGGATTGGCCTCATATGGGGGTCCCCCCCAAGGGCAAGTCTGCTGGTCTGTGTTAGCTCAGACATGGACACAGGGCTCATCTAACCCTGGTTCAGGGGCCAAGCTGGCCTCTTGCTCTCGGAGGCCATGTCTGCACAGGGCGTCCCTGTCAGAGAGTAAGTGGGCATTGGGCAGAAAAAGCTGAGTTTCTCTGAAGCCAGAGTCAGGAGGCCAGGGGGAGAGACTTCCCCGAGATCACCATGTCAGAATCCCCTGGGAGTCCAGAAGTGCCCTTTTAGGGCCTGCTGTGGACCTCGAACCTGGAGCTGGGGGAGCAGGTGTGGGGAGGTAAGGTCCACACCTGAGCGGGGTGGGCAGCGTTACTCACCACTGGCCCTCCTCAGTCTCGTGCCCCCACTGCCCCACTCTCTCCCTCCCCACTCTCCTGTGGTTCCTCTCCTCACCCCTCTCTGTCCCCTCCCTGAGCAGCCCCCCTCCTGGCAGGATCTGAAATGTTATCACCTACAGGTATTACCGCATTCTAGCTGCCAGGAGGGGCAGCCGCACTCCTGTGTCATGAAGTCCAGCTATCTGTCCCAGTTTGCCCAGGAGTTTTCTGGACTTTTTAGTGCTAAACCCAAAAATGTCCAGGGCAAACCAGGGTGAGTTGGTGACCCTAGCTGTGTGTTGGCTTCAAATGGGGTCACCCTTCCCCCTAAGAGTAAGGAACACTGTTGGCAAGGACAGACAGGCAGACTGCATCACTATGCTGCTTGCTGGTGACCGCTGCAAGCCTCTGTACAGGAGAGACTGTCCCTTGAAAGTTCCTGAGCATGAGAGTGGCACGAGACTCGTGTTGACAAGATGCTCCTGGCCTCTGTTAGCAGAGAGACAGTGTGTGGACCTTGAGGGGACAGGGAGCTATGCAAGGCTGTTGGGGTGAGGGCACGGAGGTGGCAGACATGGGGGCTTTTCAGAGCTGAGCTTTGAGGCTTGGAAGAAAGCAGGCCACTTGAGCCCTGAGTGGACATCGGGGAAACTGGAGGGTTCAGACCCGATGAAAACTAGAAGTCACATCATTTGAGGAGCTGGTGAGGGGCCTTTGGGTAGGGTGCCCGCACATGTTGACAGCTCAGTTCTGGAAGGAGGGTTTTAGGAAAGGAGGCTGGAAGTTGGAGACAGCTTGTGGAACATTTGTAGGAACTTCAGGGCAGCTCTCAGGACCACCTGCTCCCAAGGCCTTGGCCCACCCAGGAACTAGGGGTGAAGAAGTCCTCCTTCACAAGGGCCTCCTGGCCCAGCGTCTCCCCACATTAGTCGCCAGTGCCCATCACCCACCTCCCTCAGCTGATGTCCTCACGTCCTTGAGCCTCTCCAGCGCTGGCCTCACCCTGACTGTCCTCCACCTGGCCATCTCGCTGTTTTCTCTTATCGTCTGTTTTTCCGTATTATTGGCTGATTCTTGCCCTGCCTCCTGATTTTCTGTTTAGAACTGACTCAGCTTTCCCGATGAGAAAATTCAGGACCTCAGTGAATTACTTGCTGTGGGAATGGTGGGGTCTGACTGGGGTCTCCGTGCTGGCTCCCAGCCGCCCTCTCTGCCCCACCCACCCAGTTTCCCAGCCCTGGTGAGGACAGAGGGTATTGAGTGCCCAGATGGCCGGGCGAGGACTCGAGGTGGGGCCCGGCAGCCTGGCCACCCTGCCTGGTCCCTGCTTCCGCCCTAAGTGGATTAGGGGCTGTGCTCACAGAGCCTCCACTGTCTGAGCGGTCAGCAGGCCAGGGCAGTCTGGTGCCTTCCTGCTCCGTCCTGATTCGATTTGGGCCTCAGCAGCTGGGGGGGGCCGCAGCCTGAGGCCTTTCCGGGAATGGCTCAAGGGACTGGCCTCTGGGTGGTCGCAAAGAGGGTCAGGAAGAGGGGCATTGCAAGGCCTTCAAACTCCCTTCCCCACCTTCCCCGGCAGGTGGACCTGGATGTGACTGCATCGACCACCTCTCAGTCTGGCAACAAGGACAGATCCTGGGATGGGCCTTGTGTCCCTAGATTGTCACCAGCTGTGGCCACAGGTTCTTCCTGGGCCCGGAGATAACCCCCAGCATCCCATAATACCACAGAGTTCTAACTCATGCAGTTGGAACCTGTAGAAGAAACCCACGTTGTGAATTTTCATTAATGAATCAGAAACACATTTTGGCCAAATGCTGACTGTTAAAAATCAGTTTATGCCCAGTCACATAGCTGAGTTTGGCCAGAGACCAAACTCGTGGTCTCCCTGCTTCCTCTGTGTGTCCACTCCTGCGGCAGATCTCGAGCCTGGTCCTGGGGAGTTCAGTGTGGACCCCAGGCCCCAACCTGTACTCATGCTGGCTCCTGGGGAACAGCGGTGACACATAGATAAGGTCCTTTCCCTCGAAGAGCTGGCCAGGTTCTTAACCCCTGGGCAGAGGCCCATGTCCACCCTGACCCCAGTCCAGCCATAAACCTTGTGTGTGGACTCCTGGGCCATCGATGTGCTGGCAGCAGTGGGCCATGGACGCCGCTGCCCAGCTCTCTCCCAGGGGCCCTGTGCTGAGCCCAGGAATGTCTGGGCCTTGCTGCCCTGGCTGTCACCCTCGTCTTCGCTAGGTGAAGGGGCAACCGCCTAGCAGACACTGGAGCAGTCTAGAGCAGGCCTCTCGACCTCATTCTGGGGATCAGGACAGGGAGGGACATGATGTTTTTGTCTGGGGAGTGACCAGGCTGGGCTAGCTGGTGCCAGGAGGACTGGCCCGCACCTGCCAAGGAAGCTGTGATCTGAGGCCCCATCAGGGGAGCCCAGGGGATGGAGAGATTGTCCTCGGCCTCGAGGGACACCAGAACAAAGTCCTGCTGTGGGGAAGCCCTGGTCTGAGGCAAGGAGCCCCTGAGGCCTCGCCCAGGGGAGCATGTGGAGGGCTCAGAGGCCAGCAGAGCGGAGGAAGGCATCTCTCAGCAGAGTGGCAGCTAAAGCGGAATTGGGCATCAGCAGATGGCGAAGGGGCCGGGAAGGGTACTGTGTGCAGAGAGCAAGCCTGTGAGGGCTGAGAGCAGGCATTGCAGGTTTGGGGGGTGGTGACGTTGAGAGTGGGGAGGTGGGAGACCCAGAGAGGAGTGGGACCGGATGGAGATGACCTTGAACAGCCTGAGGAATCAGAACTGTACTGTGGTGAGCAGTGCGGAGGATGTGTGAAGAGGTGAGGGCCTTGAATCCCAGACGAGGGAGAAAGGGGCCACGGAGGGTGTTTAAGCAGAGGTGGGCTGTGGACAAAGCTGTGTCCATGTGAGGTTGGCCATTGGGGTGTGCCAGGCACACTAGACTGGAGTTACAGACTCGGGGGGCTATGCTGTGGGGCTCCCCCTGCTTCCTGTGAGCACCCTGCGAGGAAGCTGTGTGTGAGGTGCTTTGTGTCCACGTTCTTATTCCATCCAGCATATGAGGCCTTTGGGTGCAGGGAGGCCGGCTTTTGGTTGACCGCACTGGGAAATAGAGGTGGTCCAGGGCCAGCGGCTGGTGGCTCGAGGTGGGCAACCACCATGGGTGCCATGTGCCCTGTGCCACTCACCTGCTGCCTCCATCCCTCCCTCTAGGCGACCATGGCCTTGCTGGGGAAGCGCTGTGACGTCCCTGCCAACGGCTGTGGGCCTGACCGCTGGAACCCTGCCTTCACCCGCAAAGACGAGATCATCACCAGCCTCGTGTCTGCCTTAGATTCCATGGTGAGTGCCCCTCCGGCATTTGGAGGAGACTTCTGAGAGCAAGTCCCACCTCGGCTGTGAGTTAGGCCTCCCTCGCCCGAGCCTCAGTTTCCCCATCTGCAAAGCAGGCAGCACAAGCGAGCCAGCAGTGTAATAATCTAACTCAGAGAATAAGCATTGGTCCCTGGTCCTCATCGCCTTGGCCCCCTCCCCTCCCCGTCAGCATCACTTCTTGCCATTCAAGTCCTGTCCCGGGGCTCAGCCACTAAGTGTCCCTCTTTTTTTTTTTAATTTTTTTATTGTATTATTTTTTTTTCTATATTTTATTAATTTTCATAAGCATTTACAGAGATTTTGGGTTTCCATTCATTCATTGTTGCACTATTCTCTCTACCCTCCTCCCAGTTTGTTCTTGTCCAAATGCCACAGTGCTTGTCAAAGCCAGTTCTGATTAATCTTCTTTGTCAGTGTGTCCTTTGCCATTCCCTATCACTCCTCCCTGAGAGAGACTTCACCCTGAGTCATAAGGAAAAGGGGATGGCGTATTCTCTTAGCTACTTCCTGCTGAAAAGGGACGCTGTGGGTTTCAGGGTGAAGATCTTCTCTCACTACTCTAAAGGGCCCCTTTGGCAGTAGGAAACACATAGACTATTATGGAGATTGATTTTGGAATTTAGATGCACTCTTATTGATTGTGCTTGGCCGTACATGTTCATATCCTTGAAGATGTATCATGGGGGTGTTGCAACCTAGAAGACACAAATTTGACTAACAAGTTATATAAGTACATGAGTCCAAAAACTATGGAAAAGTAAAAGAAAAGATTCTTTCATTGTTTTACAAACCCTCCCCCAGGTCCCCTCCACCATGTAGCCCTCGCTCTAGTCTCCTGTGATGACAGAAATACCTAGTTATATATCTCTTTTAAACAGTTTTCTCCCTCCTCTGTTTCAGTGCAGTATACATTATTGAACCCATCTTACTCAGTCTCTCCCCAACCCCAAGGACAGTCCCATTCTACAACAGTGGCATCATATAATATTTGTCCTTTTGTGACTGGGATATTTCACTCAGCATAATGTTCTCCAGAGTCAACCATTTTGAATAATATTGCATGAGTTCCTTGTTTTTTAATGCAGCATAGTATTCCATTGTGCGATTTATTGTGTTATTTTTACGTGTACCGTCAAATCAGATCTGACTGGTACGGAGGAGATTGCCCCCTCCTTCTCCAGCAGAGCATCTGGTGGATTTGAACTGCGTACCTCTGGGATTGCAGTGCAGCGTCTTGCCACTAGGCCACCAGAGCTCCCTTTAAGTGTCCCTCTTGAGAGCTGTTGTCATCCCCTGGCTGGTGCAGAACAGCCTTTGTGAGGAGGACTCTGGGGCTTCAACCCAGGTCCCGAGTGACAGGAGCACGGGCTGTCTGAGTTGTGGAGGCCGAGCAGACAGGTTCTGAGTGGCGTTGGGCAGCACTGGACGGTGGCCTCTCCTGCTGGGATCCCAGGAGGCTGACAGCCCACCTACCACAGTGCCCTGGAGCGGGGGCCTTCCCCGGCTCATACCCTTGCCCTCCTGCAGTGCTCTGCCCTCTCCAAGCTGAATGCGGAGGTGGCCTGTGTCGCCGTGCACGATGAGAGCGCCTTTGTGGTGGGTACTGAGAAGGGGAGAATGTTCCTGAATGCGCGGAAGGAGCTGCAGTCCGACTTCCTCAGATTCTGCCGTGAGTACTCGGTGCCCCGTTCTGGAAGCTTCCATCGCTGAGTCACCAGCCCTGCCATTGGGGTGACCGTGGTGGCCCCAAGCTGTTCAGGCATGGTGCGCGCTCCAGACTGGGCACACTGCAGCAGCGAGTGCTTACTAAGGCCCTGCTGTTTGCACACGTGTTAACCTGCTTGTCCCGGCAGCAGCCCGCTGCGGTGGGCACTGTGGGTGTGATGTTAGCGTGGCAGTGTTCGTGGCTCTCTGAGGCACGTGGGATACGCATCTAAGCCCACGTTGAGGGCACACAGAACAGCACAGTGAGTGTCCGAAGACCAGACCTGTTCACTGGTCTGTGCTGCTGTCGCCAGGAGAGGGCACGGTAAGACGCCGTGCTTGTAGGCACTTCCCAGGACACAGCACAGCTGACTGGTAGAGGGTTGGGTTGGAGGCCAGCACCCTGCTCTGAAAGCTAGGCTTTCTGCCACCTCCTTCAGAAGAGGGGAGCCCGGCCGCCTTCCACTTGACTATCTGGGTACAGGCCCTGAGCTCATGGGGGCCAGCTGGGAACCCTGAGGCAAAGGGGTCATTCTGAAGCTGCCAACCACTCAGTGTTACCTGAGCCTGCCAGTCCCTCATAACCCAGCCCTGTCTCTACATCCCATCCTCCTGGGGGTCCTTGTACCCATCCTGTGCATGCGGTAGACAGTAGCCATCCCTGGGCTGACCTTTCTCACTCTGTCTTCATTGACATCATCCTGGCTGGAAGGCCTTGCTCCTCTTCTCTACCTGCATTCACCTCCCACCTCCAGGATTCCCGGGTCCCCTCCCCCACCTCCAGGATTCCTGGGTCCCATCCCCCACCTTCGGGATTCCCAGGTCCCATCCCCCACCTCCAGGACTCCCAGGTCCCATCCCCCACCTCCAGGATTCCCAGGTCCCAACCCCCACCTCTAGGATTCCTGAATCTTTGGGGCTGAGAGACCTCTACCCTAGGCCTCCACATCCAGTAAGGTTCCTAGGGGCCTCACCCCAGGTCCATCTGTTCCCTACCCCCCAGGCCTCTGGTTACCTCCACATGGTGCCAGTGAGCAATGGAGTGGAGATTTCAGCCCATGTGACTCTGTGCTGAGCACATGGTCAGGGTCGAGGCTCTGGGGATCCCACTGCCTGGTTTTACCTCCTGCCAACCCCTCGGCCTCTATTACCCCATCTATAGAATGGGGAGAATGTGGGGCAGCCTGAGGGTCCATTGGAGCGAGATGAGGAAGGTTGTCACTGTCCTTAGTGTTGGTCAGTAGGGGCCTAGACCCTTTGATCCGTTTCTGGGAAGGCCATCCCCGTCCTGGGCACTCATAATGAGGCCACCCCACCATCCACATGGCCTGAGCTACCTGAGGTTGGGGAGGTCTGGCCACAGCAGGAGGCGGTGGCAGGCCTGGGGCTCCCAGACGGGGCCAGGCTGGAACACCTGGCTTCCTGGTCACACAGCCGCTATTTATAGTGCCTCTAAGTCGGCTGGTCTATTTCAAGCCTCACAGATCCCCGAGGAGAGCAGCTCTGAGCTGGGAGGGGGCCGTGGGGCGCTCTCACCACGTCTCCATCTCAGCTTCTAGCACGTTCTCTGGGGACCCCCGCACACTCCCGGCCCTTGCCTCCTGATGGGCCCCGCTGTCTCCCTGAGTGGCAGAAAGCCAGGGATGAGCATGGGGTGGGCAGAGAGAGGGTCATGCCTTCCCAGCCAAGCCTGCGGCTTCTCATTCACGCTAAAGAGAGAGGGACGTGCTGGGGCCCACAGCGAGTTAGACAGAGGCCCAGGCCTCATGCAGGGCACGCTGAGGTGACCAGCCCTGACCTCGGTGAACGAGGAGGCAAGGATGACCTATTCACAAGTTCCTGTTTTCTCACTCACCTTTGAACCTAGTCAGTGCAGTCATGCTAAGCAGAGATGGGGGGGCGGCAGCACTCATACCCTGCACCTCTGTTCTGCAGGAGGGCCCCTGTGGAAGGAACCGGAGGCCGAGCACCCTAAGAAGGTGCCGCGGGGTGAGGGCTGTGGCCGGAGCATCCCAAGGTCCTCCCTGGAGCACGGCTCGGACGTGTACCTGCTACAGAAGATGGTAGAGGAGGTGTTTGATGTTCTTTATAGTAAGATCCTTCCTCATTCCATTTGGGGTCCTGGGGTGGGGAGGGAACCCCAGGCCCGCCCCGCTGTGGGCCCTGGGCAGAACCTGGCCTAGCCTTCCCTCACCCCAGCATCCAGTCGTGGACATCCCCTCTAGTCCCTTTCCTGAACCTTCTGCTGTCCCCAAGCCTCTGCCCTGGCTCAGGGTCCTGTCACCTCTCACCCGGAAGTGGCCCAAGCACCATGGTCTTCCTGTCTCCAGGCTGTCTCCCTGCTGCCCTCTTCCATGGCCTTGGTGTCTGTGGTCCACTGAGGCCTGGCCCCCGCCTGTGTGTCCCACTCGCTGTTGGGACCTGACCCCCTCACGGAGCCCCCTTCCTCCCTGGCACACCCTGGCTGTGGCTTTACGAGGCTACGCTCAGGGCTGCCCAGTCCATTCTCTGGTGAACACCTGCGTCCTCTGAGGCAGAACCCTTCCCACTGGGAACAAGTACTCTCCAGGCCTAGAGACTCTGGGTCGGCCTCTCTGGGGATCCCCAGGCCATCAGGACATGTTTGTTAAATGACTAAGTGGAAGCCTATTGGTCAGCTGCCAGAATCTTGGACCTTAGTGGTGGCTTCATACCGATGACCTGTTCAGGTCCTTCTGGACCTCTTCTCCCTCTCACTCGCTCTACTGGTTTTATTACTTTTCTTTCTGTGGAGGGAAGATCTGAGGAACTTGGTGTCAGGAGGCTGAGGGCACGTCAGGAGGGGGCCCAGTGGCCCTGAGTGGACTTCCTGCCACCATGGGATGGGAAGGTTTGTTCCCAGAGCCCCTGCACCTAGCCTGACCTCCTGGCCCACCACAGGCACTGTCAGGGGCGACCAGGAGAGGAGAACCTTTCCCAGCTCTGAGTGGAGGGGCTGCAGCACATGGTGACAAGGGATGTCACAGGCCCTTGATCCTGTCCATCCCAGCTGCACTGCCCACCCCCTCAGCCCAGTCTCCCCGTCTCTGCCATCTTCCCTCCACCTCTTACCCCCTCCCTCTCCAGACCAGTTCCAGGTTTTCTTCTGGGTCTTTTGTCTCCTTTCTCTCTGAGTCCATCTTTCTGTCTCTCCCCACTTCCTCTGTCTCCCTCCCTCCATGACGTTTCCCCCACCGTCTCTCATGTTAGCTACTTTTTCTCTTTCACCCCCTCACTAACTCCTCTCCTTTGCCTTTGAGAATCTTCCCAGGCCAGATTCCCACAGGGTGTTGGGGGAGACGGGCTTCCCAGCATCAAAGCCAAAGGCCCTGAGGTGCAGACAGGGTCTTGCCCCTCTCCACCTGTCTGTCCTTCCATCCCCCTGTCCATCCTTCCATCCCTAGCCTGAGGATAATTCTGCTCTGAAGTTTGCTTTTCTGTGGGGTCTGTGGGTCCAGTTTCCTGGGCGCCTGGTACCCAGGGAGTTGTTCCTCATTGCCCCCCACCCTGGGGCACTCCCGCCCCGACACAGCCATGCTGTCCCCTCACACTAGGTCTTCCTTCCCGCTAGGTGAGGCCCTGGGAAAGGCCACCGTGGTGCCACTGCCCTACGAGCGGCTGCTCAAGGAGCCAGGGCTGCTGGCCGTGCAGGGGCTGCCTGAGGGCCTGGCCTTCCGGAGGCCAGCTGAGTACGACCCCAAGGCCCTCATGGCCATCCTGGAGCACAGCCACCGGATCCGCTTCAAGCTCAGGAGGTGAGTCAGGAGCCTGTGTGGGAAGGAGCAGGGCTGGGGCAGCCCCGGGGCTGCCTGAAGCTGGTCAGCATGGCCGTTTCCCCAGCCAGAGGGGAGCGGTCCCTACTGCAGAAACTCCCCAAACTGATGGTGGAGGCGAGACAAGCCCAGGTTAGAACGGAGCCAGAGCTGGGCTGCTGGATCTCAGGCGGAAGACAGACGTCTGAGCCGGGCTTGAAAGAGGCCAAAAGAGACTTGGGTTGGCCAGAAGAATCACACGAAGCCATTGTAGGAGCAGCTGCAGAAGTGTGGGGACGGGAGAGCTCGTCCACACAGGCCGCGCTGGGAGCTGGCAGGACAGCGGGGAGGTCAATCTGAGGGTTTGTGTCTGAGTCCACCTCTGCCGAGGGCCTCCATTGGAGCCCTGCGAGGGGGCCTTGAGAGAGGCAGCTGGTTGAGGCTGCAGGCCTGTGGTGAGGTGCGGCCCTGGGCACATTCCCCTGTTTGTCACACACACACTGGCAGAGTTGGTGTGTTCTGGAAGCGGGCAGGTGCAGGAGAGGAGCCTCAGTGGGACCTCAGATGAGCCGTCCACTCATCCTTCTTTCCTTTCCCCAGGCCACTTGACGATGGCGGACGGGACTCGAAGGCCCTGGTGGAGTTGAATGGGGTCTCTCTGCTACCCAAGGGCTCGCGGGACTGTGGCCTGCACAGCCAGGCCCCCAAAGTGCCACCCCAGGACCTGCCCCCCACCGCCACCTCCTCCTCCATGACTGGCTTTCTGTATAGCGCTGCCCTTCCCAACCACACCGTCCGAGAGCTCAAGCAGGAAGCGCCTGCCTGCCCACTGGCCCCTGGCGACCTGGGCCTAGGCCGTTCTGGACCGGAGCCCAAAGTCCCCAGTGCTCAAGACTTCCCCGACTGCTGTGGTAAATCTGCTGCTGGGACCTCAGGTCTGGGAGGTGGGACAGTCACACCTACGTGGACAGGTCAGGGGATAGGGACCTTCCTCAGGCTGGAAGGGGCCATGTCCAGGCATAGGAGTGGGGCCAGCAGATTCTTGCGTGCAGTAGGACCAGGCCATGGCTCAGCTTTCTAGGGCCCAGAGGTGACTCAGGGGACTCCTATAGAAGGATTAGATAAACTGGTCTGTCTGCATTTAATGAGTACCAACTGCATACCCAAACCCTCAACCATAGAGTTGATTCCAGTCTTTACAGGAGGGGACTGCTTAGCTTTCTTCTGGGAGGAGGTAGTAGTTTTGAACTGCTGACTTTTGGCTAGCAATTTGATGCGTTGTACGGTATGGCACCAGAGTGTTAACAACTGTATCTGGAGAAATGAGTCCTGGAAGCCCATGAGTAACAGTACTGAGCTTAAGAGAGACCTGGGTTGATGTTGACCCCTCTGTTCAGGAGCTGTGTGACCCGGGACAAAAGAGCTTCAGTTTCCTTGTCAAAAAAATAGGGATGTGAAGAGAAGCCGCCTCTTAGGAGTTTGTTGGGTTGACGAAGTGATTGGTGTCAGAAATGGTGTCTTCTCAGGTCCCACCCAGCCCTGCTGGACCTGAGGCCTGGCGGTGAGGCCCAGCGGCAGCTGTTTAACCAGCTGACCGAGTGGCTCTGCTGGACACTGAAGTTCAAGAACGAAAGCACTGATTCTGTTGCTTGGCACGTAAAACCAAGAGCACACCCACTGCCGTCGAGGCAGATCCACCCATAGTAACCTTGACCTTGTGGGGCAGAGGAGAATGGTCTGGACAGTTCTCGAGAACGCCCGTCTGGCCAGGCACGTTGCCACAGCTTTCTCCCATGAACTAGCTGGTGAATTAGAACTGCCCACTTTTGCTGGCAGCCAAATTCTTTAACCACTGCCCCACCAGGGCAGTTAGAAGGGACTTAATAGTTTATTTTTGTTGTTACTATTATTACAGGAAGAGAAAAGACAGCCCACCCCCACATAAACACCACTTTGTGAGTGACAGGGGACAGAGGCAGAAGTTAGACGCCTGAGACACGTGTGTCCCTGTAAACAGTGGCCGTGGCTTATCTGACACCTAAGTGACCGGGTCCCTGGTCAAGAAAGCGGTGCTGGGCTGCTATCTGGGAGTCCCTGATGGACAAGGCTCACTTTGGGGACTGCCTGGCAGGCAGGGCAGTTACTGTCCGCTCAGGCAGGATCTGGGGAACCCTCTCAGGGCCCACCTTGAACCTGTACCTTTCCTCTCATTGTCCAGGACAGAAGCCCCCCGGGACTGGTGGGCCTCTCATTCAGAACGTCCACGCCTCCAAGCGTATCCTCTTCTCCATCGTCCACGACAAGTCGGGTAGGACGGCACCCGGGCCGCAGGGTGGGCGGGGAGACGGAGGTGCGTGCGCTGGGCCTTTGAGGAGAAGGTGCAGCTGTGCTGGGGGTGTCGTGATACCTGTAACGGCGCAGCGCCTCACAGAGCCACCTGGCGTCACACGGCGAGCCTTTCCAGCCTCAGCTTCCGTGGCCAGGAATTCACGGCGGTTTAGCTGGCGGTTCTGGCTCAGAGTCGGCCGCGTGCTGTGGTGAAGGGTCACCTGGAGGCCTGACCGGGGCTGGTGTGTCCATACTCACTCAGGCTGTTGACCACGGGTCTCAGCGCCTCTCCACGTGGGCTGCCCTGGCGCTGCTGGAGTGTCCCCACACTCTGGCCACTGGTCCCCTCAAAGCTAGAGAGCCTAGAAGAGTAAGGAGGGAGTCACGTGCCTCCCGTGACCTAGTCTCATGTGCCTCTTCTACAATATTCTCCCCATTAGCAGCAAGACATGGCCCAGCCCGTGTTCCGGGGAGAGTTCATTAAACTCCAGTACTCGGAGAGAGGAATATTAAAAGATGTGGGTAGATACAGTTTTCAGTGAAAATCTACAAAGCAGATTGGTTTTTCATGCAACCATTTCTATTTTGTTTCATAGCATTAATTACAGTCCTTACAATGTCGTTCCAGCGTTCCCGCTTCCCCCTTGTCATTCTCATCTCCATTAACCCTCTCATCCCACTTCTTCTGCCTTCAGGGTTTTATCATTGGGCAAATGCTGCTCTTTGGTCCTTAACTGGCTCGGAGCAAGTGCTATTATAATAGTTCCCCTTCTAGGCCTATGTGTTAGGATGTGGACATACTTCAAACTACCGCACGCCCAGAAAGCAGAAAACTCGCAGAGTGTCAGTAATAGCTAAACGGGATGACGCTAGGCTTTCAAGATGCTGGCAGTTTTGCCTCGTGGCAATTTCAGCCTCACCTCGATGGGAGAACCTTTAAGAAAAGCGGGCAGTCTACCCTGTCGCCTCTGCCCTCTACCCATCAGAATGGGAACCACGTCATTCTAGACCACGTCCTGCTCTGAGGAGAGAGGGCATGGCTGTCAGATAGGCTACAGCTGGGGCTGAGTGTTGCTGGGCAACCTCAGGCAAGACACTCAGCCGAAAACCCAAAATCTCTGTAAATGTTCATTAAAACTAATAAAATTTAATAATAATAATAAAAAAAAGACACTCAGCCTTTGAACCTCAGCCTTCCCATCTGTAAAATGGGAGTGATAACTTAAAAGTTCTTGTCGAGATTACACAGGATACTCGATAGGACAGTGTCCATAAAGTACTTAGCACTTACTGGATGGACTAAAAGTGTTGTTTTAGTGAAATCTAACGAGCCCCATTTTTGCTGTTACTAATAAGAAATTGAGGCAGAGGCTTTTGTTTCATGGGTGAGGCCCGGAGGGCTGAGGCTGGCTGAGACCCAGGGTCTCTGATGGGGTGATGGGTGAAGTCTTGGAGGTTCTGACTCAGCCCCTCCTTACCTGGGGAGACCACTTCACCCACCTTCTACCTGTTAGGTGTCAGGTGGGTCCAGGGTGGATAGGCTGAGCCTGCACAGTGTCCAGTGCCCAAGGAGAGGGCAGGGGGTCCCCAGGGCATCTTAGGAGGCAACAGCCAGGGAGACCCTCGAGTGTGGAGGGTTGGGAACCAGCGTAGCTGCTGGTGAGAAGGTCGAGGGCGTCTGGGGGCTCTGAAGAGGAGAGCCTGGTAGCCAGGCCAGAGAACAGAGGGCATGAGTTAGTCCTGGGCTGTGGCCTGACTGTGAGAACCCACAGGACAGCTAGGCTCCTCCCGAAGCAGTGGGGTGGGGGGCCCCTGCCCAGCCCCTCACTTGGACCTCCTGTGTTCTGATAGAGAAGTGGGACGCCTTCATCAAAGAGACGGAGGACATCAACACGCTCCGGGAGTGTGTGCAGATCCTGTTTAACAGCAGATATGGTGAGTGGGCGGCGGCCTCGGTGGGGCCGGCAGCCGCGGAGCCGCTCGGTGCGCGGCCGGCACTCGTGTTCCCCCACAGGCGGCAGGAGCCATATGGTGCGCCCGCGCCCGGCAGCTCGCTTGTCACCTGGCGCTCCTGTCTGGAAGGAGGAGGCTGTGTCAATATTTCCCTTCCAGATCCTTCCAGGGCAGGCTCCCCGTGGGAGGTGGGGCCTGGGGGGGGTGGGCAGTCACCGTCCAGAGGGCAGACTTGGGTGCTGTTACCTGAAGTCAGCGTCCGGCCCTGAGCGATGCCTCCCCTGCACACTCCGCGTGTCTGGGCTGGGCCGACCCTGGCCTGCTTGGGGCTCACTGGCCAGGCGGCCTCCCTCACCTTCTTGTCCTCAGTGTTGGTTTCTCTGATCTCTAATGCTTCAGCACGTCATGCCAGTCTGGACCACACACGGGTGGTGACTGGCAGATGTGGGCTTCCTGGCAGTGGGGATTGTACCTGCTGGCTGGCTAAAAGGTCCCAGGCCAGACTATCCAGCCTTAGGCCTACCTCGCCCGGGGCCTGGGCCCTGGAGCTCCACCTGGGTTTCCAGCCTCCTGTGGAGCTCTGTCTGTGAGCCCCACTCGGCTGGTGCTTTGTGACCCTTGTCTGGGGGTGGCCCTCGCTGGTCACCCTACCTCCTTGACCTCAGTACCCTCACCTCCCCACTGCCTGACCTTAGCACCCTCCCCTCTCAGTGGCCTCAGCGCCTTCTCTTTTTCTCCTTCCTGATTTCAGCATCCTTACCTCCCCTCCCCGTCCCATGACCTCAGCGCCCTCCCTTCCCCTCCCCCTGTAACCTCAGCGCCCCCCATGACCTCAGTGCCCTCTCCTGACCTTGACATTTCCATCTCCCTCCCTCTTCCTTCTCTCTCCTCTTTCCCTTGTCTCAGTTTCACTCATTCCTCCCTTGCTCTCTTCTCACACGTTCTCTGATTCACTCACCTCACCTCCGTTCCCTGGTCCACACACTGCAGTGGGGTGACTTAGGGAGCACTGGCCTCAGGGTGTGTTTCACCCAGCGGGTGTGTTGGCAGCACCCTGGAGTGTGCAGCCCTGGGCCTCAGGAAGGAGAGGGTACCCCAGCGGGACCAGGCACCCTCCCACTGGGGAAGCAGGGCTGGCTTCACGGAGGAGGTGTCTTTGCCCGGCACATGACCCAGCAAGCACAGGCTTACGGCTGTCTGTCACGAACAGTTTCGCACGAGTTTGACCACATCAGACAGAGATCCGTATTTGTGAGTGAGGCTGTGCTCTGCCTGCTTCTGGACACGCCATCTCTAAGGGGCTGTGAATTTGGAAGGCAGCCTTCATGGTGACGGGAGGTACGGTGGGCTTGGGAGAGACCAGCGCAGCTGGAAGCAGAGTGTGAGACGGTGAGAGTGCGGCAGATGTACTGCACATTCACGCATTAGTACACAAGCACAAATAAGTGCACGCTGACTGCCTCCTGTGCACTCTGTTCCTGTCCTGGATGAATTTGGAGAAGAGACTTGGCCTCTGGAGGCAGGCTCTCTGGGCTTGGGAGAGAGACAGAAGCCCGCCAAACCTGGAAGCAGAATCTTTGATGTGGTGCAAAGACGTGAATCTGTTCATGACAGACTCGTAGGTAAGCACGCAGAGGCTGGTGCTTACCTTACCTCCTGGGGAACCTAGCATTGCCTTTTGATCTGGGCCAGAGCCCAGGAGGCCTGGGCAGGTGGGCAAGGAGGCTTGGGCAGCTTGATTTGACCTCCCTGTTAGGGCAGGGCTGAGGGAGGTTCTGAATCCTTAGCTGGGGAGCCTGGGGGCCTTTGATGTGGCCGGCTTTGATGTGGCCCTGCCCCTTCTGCAGCCCAGCTTCTCCCACCCCACCCCGCCCCGCCTTGGCCGGCACAGGTGTGAACCAGATGACTGGGGGGCTGGGAGGAGCAGGCTCTGAGGCCTTGGCAAGGGCTCTGCCCCGAGGAGTTGGCACACTGCTCAGCTTTGGGCGCAGACCTAGGCAGCTGCCTACCTTCTGACCTATTACATGCCTTGAACAGTTCCCAGAGTGCTGGACTGTGTCCAGATGTCAGCAGTTGGGCTCCCCCAGCCCCAGATGAGGGAGGAGTTTGGGGCTTGAAGTGCGTAAAAGGAGCCCCAGTGAGGAGGATGTCCTCAACCCCCTGGAAATCCCGGGTGGGGACCGGACCAGCGCAAGTGACAGAGGCCCCCAGCCTGCTCCTGGCTCCATCCTCTCAGCTGCCACCTCTGGATGAAGACCAGCAGTGGGCTGGGGATGCAGAGGAGAGGCAAAAGAGGAAGAAATGGGAGGAGGAGACTCAGACGTCGTTACCCAGAGAGATGTTTCTGGCAGATGAGGGACAGCGACTCCACTAGGGCAACCCCTGCCCTTGTCCTCGCGCCTCCACTGGCAGGGCCCGGGGCGCAGGGCCACACTCCCGTCTCCTGTCCCCACTGCTGCAGAGATGGCCTGGTACGGCTGACAAGCCTGGTGGAGACCGAGCCAGACCCAGCCCATCGCTCCGTTGCTGGGGGTGGCGATGCTGGAGGGAGAAATGGTTTGACAGCTGTGAGATTTCGAGGGTTTAATTTGACAACGAGCTAAGTGTGACTTCACAGTGAGGTTTGAGTGCCAAAGACACCAACGCAGAACCAGGCGGTATCAACAGAAACCGTGTTCGTGGCACCCAGGGTGGAGCCAGGCAGCGCCAGCCAGCCCCGGGCAGGTGTGACAGCGTCCAGTTCTAACTCAGCTCTTGCAGGAGCACAGGCAGAGTGGCCAGAATAGCAGCGTCAGCGTGGAGTGGGCCTGAGGAATGGTGGAGGTGCTGTGAAACTCCTGCTCACGTCACCTGGAGAGGTGCCAGCTAGGTGGATACCGGCCTACCCCTCCACTACTCAGACTGTCCAGACCGTGGGGAGGACGGACACCCATCCAAGTCCCCTCTGGTCTCACACAGCCCTCGGCACACAGTGGGTTCCGTTCCTCAGGCCATCCAGTCTATGGGGAGGACAGACACCCATCCAAATCCCATCTGATCTCACACTGCCCTCGGCACACGGTGGGTTCTCTTCCTCGGACCATTCAGTCTGTGGGGAGGACGGACACCCATCCAAATCCCATCTGATCTCACACAGCCCTCGGCACACGGTGGGTGATCACCATGCATTTGCTGAGTAGGTGGATGGAAACACGGAAGCAGGGAGCAGGTGAAGGTGGCAGAATGATACAGTCTGACTGTCAGCGTGTGGCATTGTGGCCGCTTGGGCTGCGGCTGTGTCACATACCCCAGGGACAGCCCAGCTGGACAGACGAGGAAGAGCGGCCAGAGGGCCTGTTTCCAAGATCCGCAGATGGAAACTGTGAAGCACAGAGAACACTGACTTGCTTGCTTTGGGCATCAGGAGGGATTGTTCTGTGGAGACGGACATCGCATGTGGTCAACCAGAGGGCAGCGGAGGCAATGGGCACCCTTGGTGAAATGGACTGGCCTTTGAAGATGACCCAGGCCCAAGGGTGTGATTGTTTCATCCAGAAGTCTCCGTGAGGTGGCGTCAGCACAACAGCAGCTGATGATGTGGAAGAAAAGAGCGACACCAGTTTGTGGCCCGGTTGCTGTCCGCACGGCGGGAGGACGAGGCCCCCGGGTTGGGACATTTCGCTTCCTGTCACTCAGAGTCCGCCCCCCCCCCCCCCAAGAGCAACCAGAACCTGCGAGCTGCTTCAGCCAGTCAGTGACTACTTTTAGATTATCACATTGGACATTTGTAACATTTTATTACGTTTTTCAAACCTGCAAATAACCCCTTCAAAGTCCTTTAAAGTGAAGACACCTTGAGATCAAAGATGTAGCTGACCCAGGCACCAAATTTTCCATGGCCTCATGTGTGTGTGAAAGCTAGGCAGCGACTAAGGAAGACTGAAGAACTGGTGCATTGAAAAACAACGGTGTTAGTGAAAACTGCTGAAAATGCCGTGGACCGGAAGAACGAACATGACTCTTGGAGGAAGTCCAGGCACAGTGGTCTTTGGAAGTGATGGTGGGTGTCTGGAGAAGGACATCATGCCGGGGAAAGCGGAGGAAACCCTCAGTGAGAACGAGTCACACCTTCGCCGCAACAGTGGGCACAGACAGCAAAAACTACGACAGTGGCCCAGGACTGGGCAGTGCTCTGTTGTTTGTTGTTTTAAACAGCACCATCCGAGCGTTATGTGCCAGACCTGTTCTAAGATCCCAGCGAGATGGAGCTCACGTCCCCCACACGTGTATATAACGTTAGCTGCCATCACATTGTTTCCACAATGGAATGAAACCCTGCTGGTCTTGTACCGTCATGTAATTCGCTGCAGTGACCTCCCAGAACGCACAGGCAGTGGTGGGTTTTCCTAGAGAAATAATGGGTTACAGTCAGATTTGGGATAAAGCTTTCTTCTGACGGAGGCACTCACAGACCGGCCTCTCTCTGACCCTTGGCTTTGTGGCCCTGGCCTCTGCCCTGTTCAGACGTGTGTTACATGGACCCCCTAGCTCTTCCAGCTGTGTGCCTCCCTCACTGTTCCCGGGAGCCTCAACCCAGAGGTGCTTCATGAGCTGGCAGACCTGGCTCCCCGGCAGGTGTCCAAAGGCGTCCACTTGACCCCTAGGTCCTCAGCTTACTGGGCTGGGAGCCCACAGCCCTGGCTCACGCCAGGCTCTGGTTCTGTCGTCTCGGGTTTTCTCCTTCGTCCCTTTGTCTCTAGTTCATGCAGGAATCTTCTATCTAGAAGCCACACTTCCCTCTCTGGTTCCTCTTTCTGGACGGTAGTGGGATTCTCTTTTCACACCCGAGGCTGCTCAGTTAGGACCAGTTACCCAGTCCCCTTGGGGAGCCGCAGACACCTCCCGTTTGCATGTTCCTGCTCCGCCATGTGATGAGGGGGACAGTGGCTGGAAAAGCCACCTGAAAGCCACTGTCGCTGCCGGGGAGCTTTGCTCCCGGCAGCCCCGCCGGGGGGACGGCAGATTCACCGGCTACAGCGTTTGCAGAGCCTGTGGGCTTCGCGTCTTTTCAGAAGCAGACTGCTTCATCTTTCTTACAAGGGGCTGCGGGTGTATTTGAACCATCGACTTGCACTTGGCCACTGAGCCCTCTGGCCCCGTGTCCTCATGTGTGCAATGCGTTGTGGTCAAAATCTGCTAGGAAATAAAGCAGGGCAAGGGGTAGTCCCACTGGCTGGCCTGTGGATCCAGCAGCCGTCTGCAGGCATCTTTTCAGGGAGAAGTGTGCACAGCATCCCCCTGTGCCTGGAGTGGTGTTGGGGAGGCCAGGCAGCAGGACTGGGTCACGACCACACCCCGGGTTCCTGGGTCTCCCGCCGCCACCTTGCCCTCAGCCTTGCCGTTACCCTTCCAGCGGAAGCCCTGGGCCTGGACCACATGGTCCCCGTCCCCTACAGGAAGATCGCCTGCGACCCAGAGGCCGTGGAGATCGTGGGCATCCCCGACAAGATCCCCTTCAAGCGGCCCTGCACGTACGGGGTGCCCAAGCTGAAGCGGATCCTGGAGGAGCGACACAGCATCCACTTCATCATCAAGAGGTGCGGGGTGTGGGTCGGGCTGGGGCGCGGAGAAGAGGCCGCTGATGGGGGGCTCGGAGGTTCTGTGACTGACCGCCTGTGGCTCCCCGACTCAGCCGCTGAGGGCCTCTTCCTCACGGGCTCCTTTGGGGACGAGTGGGGACAGGAAGGCACAGTGTCTGACCCGAGATGACTCCTGGAAAGGTCGAACTAAAGATTATTTTCTGCCCGTTAAGGAAAACATCAAGTGTTGGAGCCCACTGCCAGCAGCGGGGTACCTCTGAGTGGGTGGTTTAGCCCACTGTTTCTCCTCCAGGCTGCCGTTTCCCACCAGTGCTGTGGGGATGGGAAGGACAGAGTTTGGTGGCCCCAAAGCTGCCGCACCTGCCCCTCCCCAGCCTGGTCCCAGCTCACCGGGAGGTCTGCCTCACATCTGCCACAGAGCATATGCCAGCACCTCCAGGCAAAGCCCAGACTTCTGGCTTGCCTCTACCGTGGGGTGCAGGGCCACCTGGAGGCCATGACGTCCGGCCCTCTGGCTCTGGGCAGAGCAACATTGGCCACACCCTGGGTGTCTGTCCCCTGAGCTCTGAGAGTGTGCTCGCAGCCACACAGCACCTACAGGCCCTTACTGGTCATTGCTGCACGCTGTGGGCAGAGGCCGAGGCAGGTGCTGTGTGCATTTCAGAACCCTCAGCACCTAGGCTCACCCCTGGTATGTTGGCGGGGCCATCGAGTTGGTTCTGACCTGGAGCACTTGTGTCCAGTGAAGGAGATGCGCCCTGGCCCTGTGCTGTCCTCACAGCCCCTGCTCCCCTCGAGCCCCGCTTTGTGTGGGTCTTCCTCTTACTTGTTGACCCTCTGCTCTGTGAAGCATGACTTTCTTCTCCAGGGACGGGTCCCCTGGTAACACGGTCAAAGTATAGGACACAGTTTTTCTCTCAGCCAGCAGAGTGTCAGCAGGTTTAGTTATTATCAGAAAGAATTCCACCCCCAGCAGCTTCTTCCCCTCCAGACCCTCACCTGCTTGTCCCCAGTGTGACGGCTTTGGAACTGTCTACCTGGCTTTCAGCAGCTTGCTTCTCAGAAGTAGGTCACCCGACCTCTGGGCAGACATGAATCTCCCCCCAGTCTTCTGGTTACTAGTCATGGGGCTCCCACCTGCCTGGGACTCCAAAGGGGAGACTCTTAGCCACAGTGGAGGTGAACCGGAAGTGGGAAGGAGCCTGTGCCAGGCAGATGGAAAGGCTTCACCTGGAGACAGGTGAGATGGATTTGACCACTGAGCCACCACTGCTGGTGGGGGCAGGGGGAGAAGAAGGCAGCAGGGGCCCCCTGCCCTTTTCTGTGCCTGATAGTGGAGTTTCAGGGATCCTGTTCTCCGTGGTCCTCCAACCAGACTACAGCCTGTTTCATTTTTCATTGGGGTTTGCCGGGGGCTTCCTGCATCCCTCACTGGACCTCACTGGCTGGCTTTATGCCCCATCCACATCTGCCCCAGAGGTCACTGTCCATCACGGGGGTGGGCTGCCCGTGTGAGGAGTCAGGGGCTCCGTGGTACCTGGGCAGCAAAGCTCCCACAGGACTTCTGGAGGAGAGGGTGTGCTCACCTTTCAGTTAGCAGTTTGCATCCTCCAGGGACAGTAACCTTGTGCAAACAGCTTTTCGCCTGAGCTTGTTTCTTTATCCATAAAAATGTCAACAGTGCTAGTGACTTCCCAGGTTTTTTCCCGGATGAGGAGTGGATGAGGCAGGTGATGTGTGGTAGGTGGGTCTGGTCAGCACGAGTCCTTTTGTTTGTTGTAGGAGTAGTTAGGAGCGTCAGCTCTGACATCCTGGGTTCAGGTTCTGACCCTAGCAGTCCCCGCGGATCCCTCCACCAAGTTGCTGCGTTATTGCCTGCCTCACTTTGCCCATCTGTAAAATGGGGTTAATAGTTGTCACGGGGAGCTCCGGTGGCCTTGTGGTAAGAGGCTGTGCCGCAGTCTTGAAGGCACATGGTTTGAATGGACCGGCTGTTCCAGGGGCGGATGGACAGTCTCCTCCCATGTGACTTACTGCCTCTGAAAACCCGCTGGAGAGTCAGCTGTGAGTCACTTCTGACTTGATGACACGGCAGTTGTTGTCATGTGAGGCAGGGACTTTGATAGGAGGCCAAAAGGGCTTAATCTAGGGGATGTGCTTAGACCAGTGCCTCGGCTGTTCTGAGCCCTTACTGTTTTCACATGACACACCCCAGCCTTGTCCTTGGACGCCTTGCTTCTTCCTAGGGGGTGGGGTGCTTACTAGCCCCTTGGGACGTCAGGAGAAAAGAGGGTGTAAGAAGCATCCAAGAGGTTGCACCTCTGTTCTGGCCCATGTGTCCCCAGGTTGTGGGACCAGGGAAAGTCAGGTGCCCACCTGTTCAGCAGAAACCCCTCCACAGTCAACACAGGTCTAATCATTCCTGGGTAGTATGGCATTCTCTGACCCCAACTCCAGCTGACCTTTGGCTCCCAGATGCTGAGGCCACGCCCAGAGCAAGAGGATCTGAGGAACAGGCACTGTGGTTCAAGGTCAGGAAGAGAGGATGAGGAGGGAGTATCTGAAGGGGATCCCAAGCTCCTGGTGGCGGGACCCCTCACACCGTGTAGCCTGGTAACCTCTGAGTGCGTCGGCCACGGTCTTGAGGTCACTGCAGACTTTCCCTGCCACCCTCCCCCATCTCTTGAGGATCCTGGAAGCCCCTGTCTGATCCAGCATAGTCCCCCCCTTGCTCCCTGATAAATGATGACCCCGTAAGTAAGGAAAGGCCCTCGCTGCTGCCCAGCCACCACCTTAGCCCCTTTACTCCCTGCAGCGGCCTTCTTGGCCTCGTGGGACCCAGAGGTCTCTGGAACTCAAGGAGCACCAGGGGAACCCTTGATGGGGGCGCATCTGTCCGATTAGGACGGAATCTCCCTCAGCACCGTCACGAGCCCCTGCCCAGCCCCCCCCCCCATTTCCTGGAGGGCAGTTCGCGGGGGGCCTTGTCAGGCCTCTTTGTGTGTGAACTCAAGCACCTCTTCATCCTCCCGAGTCTCACCACTCGTGCCTGAGTTGGGCGGCCAAGGCCCTGTCCTTTGTCCGGCCACCCAGACATGCAGGTTGTGTTCAGAGCCACCTAAACCACCTGTCCTGTCCAAGCTTGTCCAGACCTCCAGGTGTCACGCTAGGGGGTGGGAATGAGGCAGGAAGAAGCCTCACCGCTTACCCCTCTGACCTTTGCTCCGTTCTCGCTTTCTTGGCCTGTATGTCTCGGTGTCTTGCTGGAAGACGCGGGAGCTCCCGCCTGACACCTGGGCCCTGGCCTCCCCACTTCCAGGGGCTCCCTAAGCAAAGCCTGCAGGGCTGACACCGCACCCACCTCCCCAGTCCCGCACCTTCACGTCTCTGTCTGGACAGCTTCTGAGTGGTCCCTCCTCAGCTTGCGTGCCTCCCTCCTCACCGTGAGGGCTCCCCCTGCTCCCTCCCCCAGGACCCCTCTGGCTTGGAGACCGTCCCTAGTCAGCACAGATGGCTGTGAACTCTGCGAGGTCTGCCTCGTGCAAACACAGAGCTGCTGGGGAACAGGGACTGCCCTGTCACCAAGCAGGGCACACGTGACAGTGGACGCCAGGGATGAATGAATGGGTCATTACAGCAGCGCCTGGTGGGAGCAAGGGGTGCTGGACTGGAAGAGACCCTGGGCTCAGGGTGCCCAGCTGAGTGACTGTCACTGAAGGACCTGGAGTCCGTGTCCCCTGAGCCCTGTGGTCAGGCCTGCAGGTTCTCACAGCTGCCTCTCCTCTCTCCCCAGGATGTTTGACGAGCGAATTTTCACAGGTATGTGTGTGCAGTCCTCTGTTCAGTCCTCTGGCCCTGAGAACACTGAGCGTCCACCTTCAGGCCCTCCCCGGGAGGTGTGGTGGGAGGGAAGGTGATAATGACAGGAGCTTCACACAGAGGCCTCTGAAGGCAGGGGATACAGAGAGCCTGTGTCCTGACCCCTCCCCGTCTCCCCACTCAGGGAACAAATTTACCAAAGACCCCACGAAGCTAGAGCCAGCCAGCTCACCTGAGGACATCTCCGTGGAGACTCCCCGTGCTGTTGTCCTCGACCTGGCCACATCCGCTCGGTAGGGACTCGCCCCTGCCCCTGCTGAGCTGAGCCTCTGCCAGACCTCGGGCCAGCCAGGGCCCCCTACACCCCGAACCTCAGGGCCCCGTGCACAGACCCTTGTAAGCACACAGGCCTGCACCCCACACCAGGCAGCCGGCCCCACAGGTGTGAACCCAGAGGGAGGAGAGGTGCGGAGAGGCACTGCCTCGCTTCTGCTGAGCTCACTGTCCCGTTCAGGGTCCCACTGGATCCCACATTGAGGCCTTTGCTGATCTCGGCACTAGGTCAGCCTCCTGCCTGGGTGCCCAGGGGACCTGCACTCAGCATGTGACCTGGTTACCATCCACTTGTGCCCTTCCATGCTAAGCTACTGGGGGGGATCAGGGATGGGCCATGCCCCCAGGGCCCCCCCGCCCAGCCCTGGCTTCCCCGGCAGCGTTCACAGCTATCCTCGGGTTCATCCCCACTTGGCACCCCCACTTTTGTTAGAGCATCTCTGTGCTGCGTATGGTTCTCAGGGCTCATCATTTGGAAGTGGGTCACCAGGCCTTTCTTCCAGTGCACCTCAGAGAGGGCGCAGACCCCAGCCTTCCAATTAGCAGCCACGCGCAGTAACTGCACTGCTCGGGGTATCCTGAGGTGGGGGCCCCTGGCCCGGGGTGCTGCTCGCCCTCACCAGCCTCTCTGCCCAGGCATCCCTGCCCCCTTCCAGGCTGGTGGCCACTAAACTGGCCCTCTAGCAAAAACGGAGCACATCACTGTGCGGAGCCCTGTGCGGCCAGACCCAGGCTGCCCACAGGGACCTCTGGTTGGTGGAGAACGTGGATGTGCAGATAATTAAACCTGGACAGGGGGCAGGAGTTTGTCCTGGGACCAGGTGCTGTGGGTCTCACTTGAGGATCTTGTCCTGGGATGGGGTGCTGTGGGTCTCATTTGGGTAACTCAACCCAAGACAGGGTGCTGTGGGTCTCACATGGAACCTTGCCCTGAGAATGAGATGCTGTGAGTCTCACTGAGGGACCTTGTCCTGGGACGGAGTGCTGTGGGTCTCAATCAGGGACCTTGTCCTGGGACAGGGTGCTGTGGGTCTCAATCAGGGACCTTGTCCTG
>NW_006399830.1:11064070-11072995 GCF_000299155.1 Elephantulus edwardii | reverse complement strand
TCCTGGGACAGGGTGCTGTGGGTCTCAATCAGGGACCTTGTCCTGGGACGGAGTGCTGTGGGTCTCAATCAGGGACCTTGTCCTGGGACAGGGTGTTGTGGGTCTCACTCAGGGAAAAGGCCCACCCTGTATCCCTGAGCAGAATGAGGCAGTTAGATGTGGGACTGAATCGGGGGGCAGCTGGGGACCCAGGCTGCCAAGATAGGCAAATCAGAGGCAGAATGGTCGTGACTACACTGACACCATGTCGTTTCCTCAGGTCAGACAAGGGCAGCGTCTCCGAGGACTGTGGGCCAGGTGAGAAGGGTGGGCTCGCTGGGCGGTACGTGGGAAGTGATTCCCCCTTTGTGATCAGGTCTGTAAAACGGGAAGACCTGGCCTGGCCCAGTGGCCTCTTCAGGGCCTGCGTGATTTTCCCCACCTGGCGTGGGCAGTTCCTTAGGGGCTTTTTTCAGACGTTCAATAACCATTCATAGATGAGAGAAGGTTCTAGAATAATTCCCCCTCCTGCCGGGAGGCTAGAACCCCACCTGAGCACAGCATGCATCTTCCACACAGGAACCTCTGGGGAACTTGGTGGCCTGAGGCCCATCAAAATTGAGCCAGAGGATCTGGACATCATTCAGGTCACCATCCCAGGTAAGGGCCAAGACCACCCAGCCCTCCGGGACTGTCCACTCGGCTCTGCCGCTTTGTCTGCCTGGTCAGGAAGTGGGCTGCAGGCTGGTGCGTCTGTGGCGTGAACCTGAGCGGAGCAGGGGTGTAGAGTGTGCTTCCCCCGCCCCCGCCCCATGCCAGGGGTGCCCTCAGCACCAGCCTTGCCAGAGCAGGTCCTCCCCCTCCCCCAGACTTGCCCCCTCCAGCCTCCCCCCCTTGGATTTGAGAGACAGGAGTGGGGACAGTATTGAAATAAGACTCCATTCTCTGAAGCCCCTGAGCCTGTTTCCCCCTCTGTACGGAGTGGGTGTACTTGGGCACATGCAGGCTAAGCCGTGGGGTAGCACTGACCTTCAGAGTGACCTGTCCTCCAGGCCTGTCCTCTCCAGAGCAGAGCTTCCTTGAAGGGGTGTCAGCAGGGTGCCTTGCTGGCTGGTAGGTCCCCAGGATGTGCTCATCATTTGGGGGGATTTGTCTCCAGACCCTTCGCCAACCTCGGAGGAGATGACGGACTCGATGCCTGGCCACCTGCCCTCGGAGGACTCGGGTTACGGGATGGAGATGCTGACTGGTAAGGGGGGGCGCGGCTGGCGGTCCTGGGACGTGCCCATCAGGAGTGGCAGGGGCGGGTTGGGTCAGGAAGCACGTGCTTCTCCTGGTCTCCACTGTACCCCAGTTAGAGGCACCCCTTTCCATACCCCATTCCCCTGCCTGGCTGGGCTCCCTTCAGAAAAAACGGAGACTTGATTTGCACCCGGTCTGCTCACCACCTCTTTCCCAGCAGCCTCACGTCTGCATTCGTTTGCTCATTTAATAAATAGTTGTTTGAGTTCCTGCTGCTGCGTGTCAGCTTCTGTGGGCAGTGCCAGGGAAAGAGCAGTGGGCCGGCCTTCACGGAGGGGTCCAAGGTTGGCTCCCACATGTGACAGAGATGGTGTTATCACGCAGGGATTGTCAGTCCCAGGCAAACCATCCGACGGCAGAAAGTGCCGTAGAAGAACCCAGAACAGGGAGGAGAGGAACGGACTAGGGGTTTGGATCTCACTAAGAAGGTGACATTTGAGCAAAAACCTGAGGGAGTTGCAGGGGGATCTGCTGGCTGTCAGGTCAGAGCGCTTCTGGATAGTGGAAACAGCCTGTGCAAAGGCCCTGAGGTAGGGCTGTGCCCGCCCTTCCGAGACCAGCAGGGAGACAGACCCGAGTGTGGCTGGATGTGAGGTGTGAGGAGTGGGCCTGCGGTCGGGGTGGTTAGACATGAGCATCAGGGAAGGTACTGAGGGGGGACAGAGGTGGTATGAAGCCACAGGAACGTCTTAATTAGGATTTACTCCCGCTGTGGTGAAGGGTGGAAGCCTGCACGGGGCTGGAGCCAGCGGCAGGAACAGGTCAGCCCCTGCAGTCCTGTGGGCATGGACGAGGTGTGGCTTGACAGGGACACCGCAGCCGAGCAGCACTAGAGCTCTGCTTGTGTTGAAAATGGCCTTTTGGAGGATTTCCAAAACAGAAACATTTTAAAAAGATAGTTTAATGAGTCCCGTGTACCCAATTCCCACCTTCAAGACTATTAAAAAGTTATTATAGGAGAAAAGAGATCTTTTAAGTAATAAGACAGAAAAGCATGATAGGTATTGAAAAGGTTTTCAGAAATGAACCATCACAGAGAAAAAGCATGTCAGTTACAGCACCGGAGGCTCTCCCAAATGCAGCGGAAAATGTTTTTGTTGTGAATGCTTGTGTGTTGCCACCAGAAGTGACAGTAACAGTCAGAACAAGGTGACGCACAATGGGCAGTAGGGACCCCAGAGCCAGGACGCCCCCAGTTTGCTACATGAGGGAGATCGGAGGTGAGCAGGCCTCCATGCCCACACGCCCCAGGATGGGGCTGCCGCTGGATGAGGTGGTCCTGAAGGGTCGCCACCAAAGGTGTCCGTCCTGACCACACCCCCCAGCCTCTAGGGCTGCAGGGTCTTCCTAGAAGGGGCAGCTGCGCTTCCCCTCCGCACGCCCACCTCGCTGTGAGTGGGTAATTGGCCAAAATAGGACCACTGGTCAGTTGACCACCGTTGTGCGGTGTCGGGAACAGGGGCCTCGGCACAGGGCATCCTTTATGCACCTTCAATCGGCTAAGACTTGGGTTGAGCGGCTGGGGCCGGGGGTACTGTCAGCGAGCTTTGGTAGGAATGTTAAGCTGAGTCAGCCAGACGTGCTCCCTGGTTGTCCCAGGACCCCAGTCTCCGGAAGTCGTCCGGAATGGGGACAGCGTCTTCCGCACAAAGGTGTCCGCAGCAGTGTTAATGATGACAGTGACAAATCGGAAGCCGCCTGCCCAGCTGTCTGGGGGGACCGTTAACAGATCCTCCTGGTGGACGTTCGTGCAGCACTAAAACGGGCAGTGAGCAGAGTGCGTGTGATGTAGCATGAAGCAGAGGACAAAGGGGCGAGTCTGCTTCCTACGAAGATGAAAACATAACCGATGGGGGAAGCAGAAAGGAAGGCCTGGCCCTCTAGTGCGCGAGGGGACATGATCGTGTGTTTTCGTCGGCCGAGATAGACTTCGTTTTATTTGTGTATAAATACAGACACAACACAAATTTGCCGTGTTAGCCATTTATAAGCATATCGTTGGGTGGCGTTTATTATGGTCACCGGGTTGAACAACCACTGGCCCTCAGATTTGACATCACCTCAGACAGAAACTGCCATCCGAACCCGCGGCCGCTGAGTGGTGCCTCCCACCGCGTTTCTGAAGCCGCGAGTGTTCACGGGAGATGACTGCCCGCCTTCGTCCCGGGGAGCGGCCGTGGATTTCAACCACAGATCTTTCTTGCATTAGCAGCCCAGCACGTTACGTACCGTGCCAGCAGGACTCCTTAAACGGGAACTCGGTGACATTTAAGCAGTGCTGCTAACTGCTGTCTTGACGGTACCAGCTCATGCTCGTTACGTTCCGTCAAGTTGGAACCAACCCGTAATTGACCCTCCAGCAGGTGTTCAGAGGCTGTAAATCGCACAGCAGGAGGCTGCCCTGCTTTCTCTCCTCAGGGCAGCTGGTGGATTTGAACCATGTACCTTTGCATTGGCAGTGCAATTCCTTGCTCCTAAGCCCCCTCCCAGCTCCTTGTCACCCCACAGTTGTCAGCTGGGGTTCTCTGAAGCAGATACCCAGACCTTTCCTCCAGACACCTTCTGAATGGGCTTGAACCACTGACCTTTTTGGCCAGTCACCAGGTATAAATATTTTCACCTCCCGGGGACTCCCCCTTGGAGCTGTTCCTCCCCATTATCTCCTTCCCCAGCCCTTGGTAACCACGGATAAATGATGGTTTCTGTGCACTGGCTTATCCTAGACAGTTCATGTGAGTGGGCTTCACAACATCTGTCCTTTGTGTCTGAGGTGTTTCACTGCACATAGTCAGCCAGCATCCATCACAACTCGCTTTTTCATTTACGATTCATCCGTCGGTGGGCACCTGGTTTATTTCTTCCTTTTGACTGTTGTGAATAATGCTGCAGTGAATTGTGATGTATGAATACCTGTTAGAGTCCCAGCTCTCAAGTCTCTATTATGTACGTAAGGAGTGGAATACGGTACCTGTGTGGGTTTTAGTAACTGCAGAACTGCTCTCTCCCCAGCGTCTGCGTTGCTTTCCATTCTAATGAGCAGCCAATGAGGGTTCTGATGTCTTTCATATTTTGTGCATATGATTGTGTGTGTTTCAATGGAGTGCAGGTTTACAAATCATATTTTTTTCTTCCATTCACAGATACTTTGTTTTATGACATTAAATAAACGTTGTTACGTGCCATTCAGTTGCCTGTGACTCATAGAGACCCTGTGTACAACAACCCTAAATCCTACTCTATCCTGTGCCAATCTTATTGTCTCTGACACACCCACCCCCCATTACGCTAGTCACTGAATCAATCAATCCATCTCATGGGTCTTCCTCTCCTGCACTGTCCCTCCACCCTCCCAAGCATGACGTCCCTCTCCAAGGACTGGTCCCTCCTTGGCCAAAGTATGTCAGATGAAGCTTCAGAATCCTTGCCTCCAAGGAGCAGCCTGGTCTCACCCTCTTTAGAATGAACCTATATGTTCTCTTAGCAGTCTGTGGTATGTATATTCAATACTCTTCTCCAGCACCACAGCTCAAAGGCATCAGTTCTCATTCTGTCATCTCTAGCCATTGTCCAGCTTTCTGATGCATAGCAAGTAATTGCAAAGACTGTGGCCTGCATTATGCACATCTTAGTCTCCAGGCTGACATCATTGCTCTTCAGCACTTTGGAGAGGTCTCTGACAGCTGTCTTCCTTGTAGATAATTTCAAAGCCTAATCAAGCCCTTACTGAATGTTGCCTTTCCCTTTGCCCAACTTCTATCTGTGTGTAAACCTTTTCTCAGCTTTTTGTATTCGTTGTCTTATACCATAATGAGGGAGCTCTGGTGACTGGTAGGTAGGAGCTACAGCTTCCAACCCTAAGGTATGTGGTTCGAATCCACCAGCCACTCCGCAGGTGAAAGATAGGCAGTCTCCTCCCACACTATTTACAGCCTCTGAAAAGCTCCTGGAGGGTCACCTGTGAGTTGGTTCCAACTCAATGGCAATGAGTTTGAGGGTTTTTTTTAAATCATAATTGTCATTTGGTGACTGATTCTGTCACAGTGAAGTCAAATGCACCACTAAAAAATGATCAAGGATTTGGGAACTACTGTATAACCTGGATGAACACGTGAATTGATCCCAAGTCTTTGCAGTTACACACAGGGCTGCAGTCAACACGGATGTTTATCACAGTTTGTCACAGCTCTTATTTCTCAGTTATAGGGATTTTTACTCAGCTGTGGGCTTTCAAATAGAAATCAGTTGGTATTTCTAAGCCCAGCCGCGTAAGGAAGAGCTAAGCAGTTTTCCAAGGCGGTTGCACCTTGCACATTCCTTCCGACGGGGTCTGAGAGCTCCAGGCCCCCCACACCCGCACAGCATCTGTTGTTCGATGTCTTACTGAATGAACACTGCTGGTCTTGCTGGGGTGAAAAGAGATCTTGTTGTTGTTTTGATTTGCATCTGTCTGATAGTTAAGGATCTTGATTGTGTCTTCATGTATGTGTGGGCCATCTGAATGTCCTTTTCAGGGAAGTATCTATTCATGCCCTCTGCCAATTTTGTGATTGGAGTGTTTGTCTTTTTCTTGAGATGTTGGGGCTTCCTGTAAATTTTAGCGATGAGTCCCTTGTCAGATGTGTTTTTCAGTCTGCAGGTTTTCTTTTTACTCTCTGGGCAGGTGTTCTGAGGCACATCATGGTATAATTGTAGGAGGTCTCAGTCATCTCGCTCATCCTCTGTTGATGGTGTATTTTCACTTAGCATTCCCAGTACTTACTGTTTTTTACTTTGTGTGTGTGTTTCGAGGGCCTGGGGATTGGTTTTGATTGTCTCACAGCCATCCTGGGAGACGTGAAGCACTGCTTCCTTTTGGTTTGGGTTTAAATCCCTGGTGGTTTAGATGTACCACTGAGGGAGCTCTGGTGGCCTGGAACTAAGGAGTTCACTGCCAGCCCAAAGCTAGGCGGTTCGAAGCCACGAGTTGCTCCTCAGGAGAGAGGTGGGTGGTCTCCTCCAGTGTGATTAACAGCCTCTGAAAAGTCACTGACCGGTCGGCTGAGCCTGTTCCGACTCAGCAGCAGTGGGACAGAGAGATACTCTGAACAGTCAAAAGAATCAAGAAATCTGTGTTGAGTGGCAAGAAGCTGCACTGCAATCCCAGAGGCGCACGGTTCGAATCCACCAGATGCTCTGCCGGGTAAGGAGGGACAATCTCCTCCTGTGCCAGTCAGATCTGATTTGACGGTCCACTCACACAAAAATAATAAAATAATAATAAAAAAAGTTTTAAAAAAAATCTGTGTTGGAAGAAATGAAGCCAGAGTGGTGAGAAGCAGAGATGGTGAGACTTGATCTCACATACATGGTGTCAGGAGGGGTGGTACAAGGGAAGGTTCCTGCACTAGAGGAAGACCCTCGGCGGGAGGGATGGACAGGAGCTGCGCTGGCGGCCGGGAGCCCAGCAGGGATTGGATCGGGGTGGAATCGCGCTGGGCTTCGCTCTGCTGGACGTAGATAGGGTTGCTGGAGTTGAGGGCCGGCTTGATAGCCCCTGACAGCAACATGATGAAGGACTCCGGGTAGCTCTTCACGTGCTTGGTAGCCATTTGTGTCTGTTCAAGCCTCTTGCCCCCTTTTAATTGGGTTATTGTCTTTTTGTTATTCGTTCTGATAAGCTCCTAATAACGTTGGTTAATGAAGAAAACACTGGTGTTTGCCCAGCCCGGCTGGGCATGACTGGGCTTGGCAGCGTCTGCAGCGGGGCTGTCTGGGAGGGTAATTGACCAGAGTCAGGAAGAGCAGCCTCGGAATCACGCGGCCCTGGCTGCGCTCCCAGACATCTTGGGGGGTGTCCTCTCCCACAGCCCCAGACAGGTGGGCACCCGGGGGGCTGGGGCAGGTGGGCCAGTCAGGAGAGGCGTCCCCCCTTGATTTGACAGAGAGGCACTGAGGCTCCACAAGGCTGTTCAGCTTCCCCAAGGCCACAGCCGGTCGGAGCCTGGGCTGGAACCCCGCTTTGCTGACAGCCTTCCCCCGAAACTCCCTCACTAGTCTCCCCACTCGAAGTAATGAACTAGGAGAATCCAGCAGTTTTCACAGCAACTGTGGGTTCGGGCTTTTGTGTTTTCTGACGTATTACAGGTGCTTTGTGAAAACATTTTAAACATACAGAATATGTAACCCCCTTTTAGGGTCTGGGTCCCACCACTCCTGACAGCTCTTGTTACTGTTTCTACAAATAGTCACTTTTCTGTTTCCCTTGGCACTTTGGGCATATGAATATTCTTCTAATGGAAATAAATATGTATGTTACAGACTTGCTCTTTCCAAGGTCTTCGCTTGTGCAGCTCAGTGACGTGAATGATGGTCTTGGGTCATTGATCATTGATTACCGTTCTTGTAGAAAGGGGAGCAGTGAGTTGGGGTGGGTGTGTAGGGTCTGCTGTCCTGGGCAGGGTGCAGACAAGTTCCCCACACTGGGCATTTGGGCCACTAAAACACAGTGGCTGACTTTTGAGGGACCATGTAACTGATGGTCCAGGCTGTCCCCTTCCCCATGGGGCAGTTACCTGTGCCTCCTGGTTGTTTACGTCCGCCCAGACAGACGTCTGCTTGTCCCACTGCCCCCTGAGTCCCCTCCAGCTTCCCCCTGGCAACCCTCCATCCACGAAGAGATGGCAGGACGTGGCGTCTCACGCGCAGGTCCGGAGAACGATCTGAGGGCGGCTCAGTTGTCTGTCGGTGGGTGTGTTGTGGGCAGCTCTGTTAGCATGGCCCTTAGGGCGTTGCTCTGCCAACCCAAAAGCAGCTCCTCTCTGGTGGTTCGAATCCACCAACTGCCCTGAGGGGGAAAGACGAGCAGTGTCCTCTCGTGCCGTCCATGGCCTTGGGAGCCCAGAGGAGGGTGAGCTCTGAGTCGGTTCCAACCCAAAGGCAATAGGTTGAGTGTGAGTTTCTTTGGGAGGAGCAGGCGGGAGAGAGCAGAAGAAAGTGAGAACTAAGGTAACAGGACGTGTGACCAAGCCGGCTCCCGTGGTGGCACAGTGTTCAGGCACTGCTCATAGGAAGACTGGCGGTTCAGACCCACCGACTTGCTCCACAGGAGGAAGGACCTAGTGGTCCCCATTGGGGTCGCAGCCCGGGGAGCCCTGTGGGGCAGCTGTCGTCTGCCCTCCAGGGTCTCTGAGTCGGAACCGCTTGGCAGCACAGCCGCCCGTGTGGGCAACAGCAGGGCAGCTGCCGATGGGACCTCAGGTCAGAGTGGAGGGGCGGGCATGCCACCACACGCACTCCCCCACTCCCCCGCCTCTCTGCCGGTTGTCAGAGCAGCTCCCGGGGTGTTCCCTCCAGCACCTGTACCTCCAGTTCTGCACCTGAATCCAGAGTAGAGCCTGTGGGCAGAGAGAGGCAGGCACAGCTCTCCACCCTTATCCCCTGCTTCCTCTCCAAGGCCTGACCGCACACAGGACAGCTGAGCCCTGGCCGGGCCTGATACCCTCTCAGCGTCTGATACGCTCTCAGCATCTGACACCCTCTCAGCACGTACCATGTTCAAGCAGCAGTCCTCTGAGAAAGCACCTGGCCGCGTCCAGCATCAGGCTTCCACTCATTCATTGTTGCACCATTCTCTCTACCCTCCTCCCAGTTTGTTCTTGTCCAAAT
>NW_006399830.1:11014019-11063035 GCF_000299155.1 Elephantulus edwardii | reverse complement strand
CATTTGTTGCTTGCTGTTCTGTTAAATTTTGCTATTTTGACTGGGGTGAAATGATATCTCATAGTTGTTTTAATTTGCATCTCTCTTAGGGCTAACGTCCAGCATCAGGGAACCTCTTACTGAGCCTTCCCTCATTTCTCCCTTTCGATCCCTCACCTGTCTCCTCCAGTCCTAGCTGAAGGCAGGAACACTTGGCAAGGCCCTTCACCCCTCCACAGCGGGCCTGGCAGGCCCTGTTCTCCCTGTGTACACCTGAGCCGCTCTCCGAGATTACCCTCCACACCTCACTGTCCTCTCTCCCTCTCCTTTCCCTGGACGCAAGGATCCCACAGCTTTCCGAGCTCCCAGCCCGCCCTGCACCCACAGTCTCTGCACCCACACACTGCTCCTCGCTCACGTCCTGTAATGAGCATCTCGGCCCAGAGGTCCTCTGCCCCCCTCATCCCTTTCGGCTTTGCTTCCTGCCGTCACACCCGCTGACACCGTGTGCTTGTGCCTGGTGTCACTTCAGGAGCACAGGGCTCTGTCTTGTTCCCCCTGGTCTTTCAGGCAGGACCAAGGTGGGTGCAAGGCTGGCACTAGGTGTGGACAGTGTGCAGAGCTGGTTCTCTGCACCACCTCTGTCTGGGTGTGTGGAGACCAGGGGTTCCTGTGAGGATTTGGGGGCCCTGGTGAACAGAGTCCGGGTCCCCACTGGTGCCTGGCACGGGCCTTGGAGGGGAGGGTGGTAGCTTCTCGGCATTCTTCTCTTCCAGACAAAGTCACCCCGGAGGACTTGCGGCCAGAGGAGAGGCCCGTGGAGGGTGAGGCGCTCCCCATTTCACCCCCTTGTCTCCCCTGAGCTTCCTCATTTCCCCTTTGTTCCTGCGTCTCCTCATTTCCTACACCCCAAGAGGTGTGGTTGGGGGTGAGGCCTGGGCTGCCTGGGTTGGGGGCGATGTCTAGAACTGTCTTCTGAAGCCTGGAGATACCTGGCCAGGTGTGAGCGGGCTCTGGGAAGGAACTGTCACTCTCTGTATTGACTTTCCCCCTGACCCAGGCGTCTTCCTTCCAAGGACTAAGCAGGGAAACTCGAGGCCTGGAAGCCCAGAATTACCTTTGTGTCCTAGAAACCAGTGTGCTCAGGAGACCCAGGGACTGTTCATTCCCTCGGTGCTGAGGGCGGGGGCAGGACAGGAAGAACACGTGGGAAGAGACTGCTTCATCTCTGGAGTATCTGTCCTTAGGATGGGATGAATGCGTCTCAGAGGAGAAACGTTCATTTCCCAAAACACTGTGGCAGCGAGACCAGGAGGCCTTAGCAGAAGTCGCCTGCCACCTGCTGGCAGTGAGCTCAGCTTGCTGGCTGAGTGTGCAGCTCCTGGTTAAACCTGCTCAATTAGCCTTCAGTGATGTTCGTCTAGAGAGTCCTGTGGACCCTTTGAGGCCACTGAACCTTTCACCTCACCGTTCAGGCCTGGTGATGCTCATACCCCGTCTCAGACACAGGAGGCGAGCCCGGCCACTGGGGTCCTGTTTCTGTGGAAATGGGTCACCCACTACCACCACTCTTAGCTTCTCCCACTCCAAGGTCCTTACCCGGGTCCCTGGGTGCCATCCAAGCCCACGTGCCACTGTCTCTGGGGGCGCAGCAAACCATTGCCTTTGCCTTCCAGAGAGCCACGGCGACGTCATCCGGCCCCTGCGCAAGCAGGTGGAACTCCTCTTCAATACGCGCTATGGTAAGGGGGGCTGGCAGGTGGACCCCGCTACCCGGGCAGCTGCTTCTCACAGCCCCCTCAGGAAGGGACAGCTGCTTCTACGCAGGGACTGGAGTGGGACACAACCCTCAGAGTTGAAGAGGACGGTGCCTGGGTGCACCTGCAGCTCCTGGCATCCTGCACCTAGAGCTGGGGTGCTGCCCTGCCTCCCCCAGCTGCACCCCCGCTTCCCCACTGCCTCCTCCTCCCGCTCACTCTCACTCACTGGCTTCGCCCCCTCCGTCAGCGCCTCCCTACACAGGCCTCCTCGCTCCGTGGTGTGTCAGTCCAGGTGGAGGGCCAGTCTCTCCCTGTGACAATACAGCCCTCTGTCCCTAGGCACCTCCTTCAAGGACCATCAGGATGTGTGGCCAGATGACCCCTGCCCAGGAGATGGCAAGGGGCAGGGAGGCAGGAAGGAGGCAACTCTTTATTAAGCCCCTGTACACTGGGCTGGATGCGTCTCACACACACTTTCTCGTCCTAAATTCCTGTGTTCTTACACCCATTTCACAGATGAGGGAAAGTGAGACCTGACATGATTTGTTCAAAGCCCCACAACTACTGAAGGGCGGAGTCTAGCCTGGGCCTTGGACCTGTCCTGTTTGCATGCTTTGGGAGTTATTATGGTGGGAGGCCATGACCCTGAAGGGCATTGCTGCCATCGTAGGGACCAGTGTTGACAGGAGGACAGTGGCCTGTGGGTGGGCTTTGGGTCACACTGATGCAGGCTCACACGTAGCTGTGCTGCTTTGGGGCTTTGCCCCTTAGACAAGTCACATTTCCTGTAGACAACAATACACTCCCCTGCCCGCCCTCCCAGAGGTGAGCTCTGACAGCTGTTGGGGGGCAGCGTCAAGGTGGCTGGTCAGGGGGCTGGCCCTCAGCAGCCGTGTTTCTGCAGCCAAGGCCATAGGTACCTCAGAGCCTGTGAAGGTCCCCTACTCCAAGTTCCTGATGTACCCGGAGGAGCTGTTCGTGGTGGGGCTGCCCGAGGGCATCTCCCTCCGCAGACCCAACTGCTTTGGGATCGCCAAGCTCCGCAAGATCCTGGAGGCCAGTAACAGCATCCAGTTTGTCATCAAGAGGTAAGGCTGGCCACGCCCGGCACCGCCAGGCTCACCTGGTGCCTAGGGACAGCGCCAAATGACATCTTCCTGGACCTCAGCAAAGGCTTTTCCCAGTGCAGGGACAGCGGGTGAAATTTGCGCTGAGTGGGGCAGATTTGATACTGCTCAGCTTGGCTGACCAGGCTCCTCTCCATCCCGGGAAAGCCGGCCTCAGTTTGCCCAGATGTGGAACGGGCTGTACCCACCAGCTTGCCCTCCAGCTTTGTTGGAGCGTGCTCCGGGCAGGTGTGTTGGCATCCTGGGCCTGCCGAGGGCATTGCTCTGTTACACCAGGACTCGGCACCCGGCATGTTTGTCAGAGTGTCTGCCTAGCATCTCCTGGCAGAGCCAGCCCGGTCGGCGTCTTCCTCAGGTCAAAAGGCCACACTCGTGATGCTCGCCTGCACTAGACCAACATCTGGTCTCCCAGCGTTCCCCACGCTGCGGTCACTGTTCTCTGTGTAATTAGGAAATTACTTAATAGTGGAGGGGAAATTATGAAGTCAACTCTAAAAGGGGAAAAAAGAAATCACGGTAGGGACTTTGCGATGACCTGGGTCAAGCTGTTCTGTGTTGCTTCTGTGTATTAAGTATTAACAGTAATTTACTATTTTTACACATTCACACTTGCTTTGTTTAAAAGAGGAGGCTCTTAGGGTTTGTCCCTCTCAGGGTGTGCGTGACCCCCGGTTGGGGTCAGGCTGGTGCCAGGTGCAGACACTGCTCCGAGGTCTAGTTTGAGCCACAAGGAGCTGAAAAAGCAGGTTTGACGTTCTGTCCACAAATCCACGTGACAGTCAGGCCACACCAGGCTGGAGGCCCAGGGCAGAAATCCTGGTCTGGCACTTCCCAAGTGAAATCACAGTGTGACGTCAGGTAGAAGACGTGCTGGAGAAGGTGCTAGGGATGGAGATGCCCTGGTGGCACAAACGGTGTGCCCGTGTCTCCTAACCCCAAGGATGGCGGTTTGAATCTGTTCACCGGCTCCGAGGAGAAAGGGCCTGGTGATCTCTTTCTGCAATAATTAGAGATAAGGAGACCCTGTGGGCCAGTTTTCCTGTGTGTTGCCTGTACTTGGAAATGCCCTCCACAGCAACAGGTTCAGTGTTTTTGGAGGAGAATGTTTCAGAAAAGGGCAGGGGGGAGACTGTCCAGGAAGATGACACCTGAGAAGAACCTCCGTGAAGCAAGGAGGCCCCGAGAACATCTGGTGGAAGGGCATTCTAGGCAGAGGCAACAGCAGTGCAAAGGCCCTGCGGCAGGAAAGTCCTGATGATGAGGGTCATTTCCAGGAGTGGCTTCAGTTCCACATTTGAAGGCTTATCTAAGGGCTAGGACCACTCCCTACCTGCCCAGTAAGTGTGGTCTCTGATGTTTTGAATTTTATTCTACATTTCTTCTCCCATTCTGCCCCAGACCACCTGAACAGAACAGTCGGTGGAGGAGGCCAGGCACCAGCTCTTTCTGCTCCCAAGACAGGAGGGGCTGTGGTTCCTGGGATCTGCTAGCCTTTTGGGCGGATAGTTCCCTTGAGCCTTTGATGTTCTTCATTCACTCTTCTTGCCTTCAGACGGAAGGAGACTGGTGGTTGCATCTTAGCTGGCTGCTTGTTCTTGGTGTCTATTTGTGGACTCCCCTCCGCTTGGTCCCCTCTGCCCTCAGAGCACGGACCCACTGTAGCCCAGTGCCCACCGCTGTAGCACCCCCTGCCATGGACTCCTGGGCGCGTGGGATCGGGCAGTTTGCCGTGCTCTCTGACTGGCCTTTTTCACTGAGCTGATGTTTTCAGGGTCCATGAGGCCCCGGCGCATGTCAGTACTGCATCCTGGGTCTTATTAGACTTAATGAGAGCGCGTCGGGAGCCTTGGAGGAGGGCGTCACATGATCTGGTCTGGTTTTGTTTGTTTTGTTTTTCATTACTGTGCTGTGGAGAGGAGAGTGGCCTTGGAAGTGTGGTAGGGACAGGGACCAGCGAGGAGGCTTTAGTAAGAGACCCAGTAAAGGTTCGTGTGGGCCGAGCCTGGAGAGGGACATTGGGGCCCAAGTTGGACACCAGACCCACTGCTCAGTGAAGGGGTGAGTGCGGGTTCAAATCCACAGAGGGCGGGTGTGGGGGCTGCTCCCCATGGCTGGCCCCTCAGTCCCTGCATCTCCCCTTCCTGGAAAATGGGCAGCTCTAAAATTTAATTCACTGTTTATTTTTTTTTTTAGCCTTTCTTTTAAAAAGTAGGCGAGGAAAGAGAACTGCTGGGAATATTAAATGGTTACTGAACCAAGTCTCTCATTAACCTTACTTTTAACATGGGTGACACTGGAGTGAAGGAAATAGAATTGCATAAGGGTGGTATCCACTTTAAGATTCCACTGGAAATCACTGATTTGGATACTTTCAAAGGGTGGATTTTGTGCTTCTTGAATTATATTTTAAGAAAGCTGTTATATTTACATTTAAAAAGAGGAAAATGAAAACTCAGGGCTGCACATGTCCAGCTTGTGTGTCCTCTAGCCCCCTCCCACACCCTCCACACTAAAACCCCCTGCACCTGGGTTCGTCCTCCACTTGCTTCTACTGTACGTTCACAGGAATCCTCGGTAACTGTTACCCAACCTCTCCCTCCCCTCGGGACAGGTATCATGAGCAGTGTTATCCCAGGTTTGTTGGATTTTTTTTACATGTGGCTGTTAAGAGAAAAAAAAAAGCAGAATGAATTTATAAAAATACTTGGGAGGGCGCAGTGAGACGCGTTACTAGTGTAAAAATACAGCACATCACAACTGCCACCAGTCTCCGGAGTCGGAATTGACACAAAAACAAGCTACGCTTTCTTTTAAAGACTGAGGTGCACCTCATCCAAGCCGTGGTGTTCTCAGTTGCTTCAGTGTGAAAGTTGGATGGTGACTGGAGAGGACTGAAGAAGTGAAGCCTTTGACTTGTGCTTCACTGAAGAGTATTAAGTAAACCATGGACTACCAAGAGAATAGTGAGTTCTGGTGGCCTGGTGGGAAGAACCTGCGCTTCAGTCCCAAAGGCACGCGGTTTGAATCCACCAGCTGCTCCATAGGAGAAGCATGGCGGGCAGTCTCCTCCCATGCAGTTCGCTGTCTCTGAAAACCGTTGGAGGATCTAGCTGTGAGTTCTGTCCTTGTACGATCAGGGCCACTGTAAACGAGTAATGGCCAACTGGATGGCATCTGACAAGAGCAACACAATCTTTGCTCTAAAGATAGTGTCCACCATGATCCTTGAAATAATTTATGAAACTTTACTATCCTTGTGTGGATTATTCTGCAAAGAGGAGTTCTTACTTTCATCAGAGTTTGAGAATCCTAAAAGCCTTGAGAACTTTAAAAGCTTAGGTGGAGCTCACACGGGAAGGAGGCCGAGGGCCAGAAGTGCAACCTTGTCCACTTAGGGGAGGTCCATCAGGTTCGGGGTCTCTCTGATGTTCTGGGTGCTGGGGAGTCAGGCCAGCCATGTGAGAACTTCTCATCCAGACCTCCGGAGGAGGGGCAAGAGAAGAGTTCACTGGGTGAGGATGTGTCTGAGGCTACCTGCATAGGTAATGAGCTGACCGTCACAGGGAGTAATTAAGCTCCTTACAAGAGACCGCCACCAGACTCTGAGTGCCCATTCTGACAGCCGGAATCTTCTGCGCATCATACCTTTGCTGATCACAGAGCTGGGCTCACATGACTGAGGCTGGACAATAGGGGGCTTGAACCACCAGACTCTGAGCTGTTTCTAACTCCTCACTGCTTCTCCCATAATCCCTGGAGAAACTGAGGCCCAGAAAGCAGAAGCTGAGTGGAGCCCCACACCGGTGTACTTTCTACTTTTGCATCTCTACATGTGGGTTTGAGGCTCACTCCCCTCTGTCTGGGCCAGGGGAGGGTTACTAAACTCCCTTCAGAGGAGTCGTAGCTGGAGATGTGCTGGGTGGGGCAGAGGCCCCCTCGTTTGAGCTCCGCCTTGTGGTTGTGGGTGTCCCTCATCCTTTAGCTGCCTGTCACAGTGTGAGGCTTCAGTCCAGGCTGAGACAGGGCTTGAGAACACTGGAGATGAAGTTAGTGACCACTCAGTCCCAGCCGCTCCCACCTCCAGAGGGAAAGACGGTTCTCGACGTCAGCCACAGAGGTCAGACCTTCCCTGGCAGCTCAGGGCCTGCTCCAGAATCACCCCACTGCTGCTCCACGCCACAGACACGGATGGGAGACAGCCCTCCAGGGCTGCACATCCTGGGCATGTCGGCTCCCAGGCAGGACCTCTGCTCTTGTCCTCCTGTCCAGAGCCAGGGGGGCGCCTTGGTCACACATGCAGACCAAGGCCCAGGGGAGTGGCCGGCCAGTCGCAGGTGGGGCTGACGCACCACTTGTGGTTTTTTCCAGGCCTGAGCTGCTCACCGAGGGAGTCAAAGAGCCTGTCACCACAGAAAGTCAAGGTAGCCTGGCTGGGCTGGAGTGTGGGGTCCTGGCCCTGCCACCTCCTGCTTCCTAGCCCTGCTCCCCTCTTCCCCTGACCCCCCTATAACCTCCTTGCTGGGTCTGCCCCTACCTCTCTGCCTCTTGCCCCACCCCCAGAGTCGCCTCCTCAACTTGGTTTCTCTTCCTGCCCCCAGAGCGGGAAACCAGGGAACCTCTTGTGGACGAGAGCCTGAAGAGGCAGGGCTTCCAAGGTAAGGCCACAGCGCAGGGAGAGGTCAGCTGTCCCGGCCTGGCGTGGGTCTGCACTGTGTTTTGTTTGTTTGTTTGTTTATTTTTATTATTTTTACATGTACCGTCAAATCAGATCTGACTGGTACAGGAGGAGATTGTCCCCTCCTTCTCCAGCAGAGCATCTGGTGGATTTGAACCGCGTACTTCTGGGATTGCAGTTGGACTGTGTTTTGAGGGCCAGCTTGGGGATTGGAGGTCCAGCCCCATCCTTCAGGCCTGCTGGTGGAGGGACACAGGTCGGGGGCTGGCAGGCAGGGCCGAGCCCCATGAAGCAGTCCACTCTTCTCTGGTGCTTAGAAATCCCTGGCCGCCCTGGAGAAGGAGAGCAGGCGGGACTGGAGATGTGGTCCAGAGGGAGTGGGGGAAGAGCTGGAGCAAGTCTGAGGGGAGTGACCAGCAGGACCCCAGAATGAGGGAGGAGGTACCCTGTCCATGTCCGTGTGCACGCTGCTCTGAGAGATGACCCGAGGATGGCCATCACCCTGGAACTGGGAGGAAGTGGGGACAGTGAGGCAGGTGCCATGAAGGGCCGGGCTGGGGTTGGAAGTGCCAGGCAGAAGGACCAGATCCCAGGGGTAGAAAATCTTGCACTCTGGGCCCCTCACTCCCTCTGGAACATTCTTTGATGAAGGTCACCCACATCTTCTGTCCTTTCTTCCATTCTGCTCATGCCCGACCCTCTCAGCAGATAGGGGGACCCACTGCACCTCCACCCCGCCACCAGGAGGTCCTCGTCCTCACCCCACTGTGGTGTATTGTGAGGCCTGTCTCAGGGCTCCTTCATGAGGCACCTCGGTGACTGAGTGATCCTGGAAGCTGTTGGGCTGGCCCCTGCCCTTGGGGACCACATACCCCACACTCTAACCTGTGGACACTGACAGCTCAGCCTGCCCCTCCCCCCTGACCTGGAAGCACCCCTGCTCTGAGCCCATGGGGGTCTCTCACCCAGGGCTTGTTTGGTGCTTTTCAAATGTCAACAATTAGCTTCGTTTCCCAGCTCACTGCTGTTGTCACAACAGCGTGCGTCCTTCCAGCGGCACACAGCCTATCGGAATGCACGTTCCCAAGGACTCCGAGGGGCCACTCCAAGATTCTGCTAATTGCCGGAGGAGTTTCCTATAATTAGAAAATCATATTCCTTAAAAGTCACCAAGTGCCTTTTAATTTAACAGCCCAAATCCATAATTGTTTTTTCACTTTGCAGAAAATTACGACGCCAGGCTGTCCCGGATTGACATCGCCAACACGCTGAGGGAACAAGTCCAGGACCTGTTCAATAAGAAATACGGTGGGTCCCGCGGGTCCAGCGGGTCCGGCGCGGCCTCCGGAGGGAGGCTGGCTGGCGGGGGTGGGGAAGGCCGGAGCGCCCCACTGCTGACCCCTCACTCACCTGTCCTCAGATGAGGACCCAGCGTGCAGCCCTGGGGGTCAGCAGCAAAGGACATGGGCACTGGCTCTGCCCCTGCCCCGCGGGCCTGCTAGACTAGACCAGTGAGACGAGAGGCTGGTCCCAGCTAGCCCGGGGCATGCTGACCCACGCAGAGAGGAGCACGCTGCCCCCGGAGGCACAGCTGCTCCTTCATGTTGGGTTATTGGCTCTTGGTATAAAGGTTGGAGGTTCTAGTCCACCCAAAGGCACTTTGGAGAAGGGCCTGATGATCTCCTTTCACAAACTCTCCCTGACACACGTGGAGCCACCGTGAGCCGGCTGTTCACCAGGACGTTAGCTCGGGGCCAGGGGAGGTGGCCTTGCAGGGAGAATGGAAGCTGGAGTCACCCTTTCCTGGAGCTCCTCTAACAGATAAGCACAAGCCGGTGACTTTAAAGAGCAGAGTGTATTTTCTTTCCATTCAGAGTACTAGCTCCAGCCGATGATGCTTCCTTTTCTAGATTTTAGCTTTTAATCTGGTTGCCGTTGTTGATGTTGTTAGATGCTGTGGAGTCGGTTCCAACACACAGCAACCCTGTGGGCAGCGGGCCGAGCCCCTGCCCGATGGTGCCAGCCTTGGTCTCCCCTGTGTCCCCGCCCCGGTCAGCTCTGTCAGTCGCCTCACCGAGAGCCGTCCACCCTTCGCTGACCCTCTCCCTTCCACATGCCGTGTCCTTCCCCGTGGACTAGTTTCTGGGAGCTTTCAGCAGTCTGCTTCTGTTGTCTGGCTTCTCCTTTGTGTGTATCTGTCAGTTCTGCATCTTTTCTACTTCAGAAGCGATTAGATTCAGGACCCACCGTACTTAGGTGTGATTGAACTAACATCAAGGACAGACCCTGTTGCATTCACGTTGTTCCCAGATCAAGGAACTCTGTGTCAGAACAACCCCCCCAGGACTGCTGAGTGTCAGAAGTGTGCAATCTAGGGGAGCTCTGGTGGCCTAGTCGCAAGAAGCTGCACTGTAATCACAAAGGTACACGGTTCAAATCCACCAGATGCTCTGCCGGAGAAGGAGGGATAATTTCCTCCTGTACCAGTCAGATTTGATTTGACGGTACATGCACAAAAAATAATAAAATAAATTTAAAAAAAAAAGAAGTGTGCAATCTGAAATGGCGGGGTTTTTCTAACACCAGGAAACCTCGCCTCTGTTGTGACTGGAGTTTGATAGTACTCACTGCCACATGTGTTACCCCCCCCAAAAAAAAGAAGAAGAAGAAGAACCCCGTAGGCTTTTCTTGGTGGTGATTTTTACAGAGGAAGATCGATAGGAGTTAGCAGATGGGGAGAAGGAGGTGAGTGGTCAGGAAGAGGAGAGAAACCAGGGCCCTAAAACAACAGCAACAGAATTCACTGTTCGAGAGTCAGTTCCAATTCAGAGCAGCCCTGGGGACAGAGTTGAAACCACAGGATTTCCAGTCTCAGCAGGACCCTCGTCGTCGTTCTCCTGCACAGAGGCTATGAGAGGGGAACCTCTGTGCACGTAAACCATTGCACTAACAGAGGCCCCTGCGGAGAGTGCCCGAGCCGTCCTGGACGGGGGACGTCAGGGTGGCCGTAATCCTGTCGTCAGGGATGTGCCACACGTTCATTTCTGTGTGATCTGCTTCGTGTCACACTAGTCCGTAACCAAGTCAGAAAGAAGTCTTAGACACAGGAAACTCGGGGAGACAGAACACGGACTGGTGGGAGGCGGGGAATGACTGCTCACAGGTTTGAGGCAGCTCCCCAGGGGCGGTGAAAGGCGTCTAGAAGTAGACGGCGATGGGTACACAGCCTGGTGAAATCGCTAAAAATCTCTGAATTGCGCACTTGGAGTGGTTGAATTTTCCAGTGTGTGAGAATTGCCATCACCTCGGCTTCAGCACAGGGTCACCCAGGAGCAGCAGAAAGATCTCCGCCTGGTCCTGAGCCCACCGCACAGTGGCTGGTCCTGTCAATCCCATTGTTCCGGTCGCTCTGTTATTTCCAGGGCCTTTCCACTTGGGGGCTCACTGTCCAGCCGCATACTGGACAGTACTCTGTTATGGTCCACAGGGTGTTCGTTAGCTGCCTTTCAGAAGTAGATCACCAGGCCTTTCTTCCTGTTCTTTCTTAGTCGGGAAGTTCCACTGAAATCTGCCCACCACGGCTCACGCTGCTGGTATTTGAAATAACCAGTAGCATAGCTTTCAGTACCACGCCAACTTTCAAGCTGTCACAGTTAAGACACATTAGCAGCCAGGTGGTGGGTATGAATTCTATCTCAATTTTTAAGAAATATCACCAGGGTGAAGGAGAAACTAAAACTCAGAATTTCTGGATTTTCTAAATGCTCAGAACAAATCAGAGCTCAAAGAGAAACAGGATCAGTCCTGAATTCTCAGTCTCTGGGATCGAAACCAGCTGCTTGTACAAAAAAGCTCAGTGGTCCTTCGAGGGCTGGCCCCGCAAGGCTTTGGCCAGTGGCCTCCATGACATCTGTGGGGCTGGTGGTGTCCCCAAGTTCAGGGCTGCAGCTGAGAGACCACCCTCCAGCTGCTGCTTCCCGTTCCCCTCTGTCTGGGGGGCTCCTGGAAGCCTGTCCCCAAGCATGAGAGACGGGACATTTGGGTGCACCCCACGCCTCAGCTGGTATCCCTGCGCCTGTCCCCAGCCTGAGGGCAGGGGTGTGGGAAGACCAGGAGGGCAGTCCCTCAGGGGAGCCGACAGCAAGGTCAGCTGGAAACAGGTCTTCCCGGAGGTGCCAGGCTGGCCGTGAGATGAGGGCTGGTCACTCCAGGCACAGGGACCTGGGCCTGGGCAACGCTCTCTGCGCCAGTGTGGGATCCATTCCGAGCCAGGGGATGGTAGTTGTGGGGCAGGAGAAGTCCAGCGTTGTGGGGAAGGGCCACCTGTGCCCACAGGGTACCCGTCCCCGAGGCTGGCTGGGAGATTTTCCGTGGGAGATCAGAAACGTGCCCCACACGGTCCCTGGCAGCTTGAGTGTGCTGTCTGCCCACCCTCGGCCTGGAACAGCCTAGAGCCATCCACATAGCACTTACCTCCCATGCCTACTCCGTCACCATGTAGCCCCCACGCACCCCCCCTCACTCCTACACCCATGTCTTCACATCACAGACTGTACCCCCACGTGCACATCTTCACACTGCCCAGAGCCCCTACCTGCATCCCAACTGGCTGCACCTGCTGACGGCTGGCCCGCACCTCTTTCCTCCACAGGAGAAGCCCTGGGTATCAAATACCCAGTCCAGGTCCCCTACAAGCGCATCAAGAGCAACCCCGGCTCGGTCATCATCGAGGGGCTGCCCCCCGGGATCCCCTTCCGGAAGCCCTGCACTTTTGGGTCACAGAATCTGGAGAGGATCCTTGCAGTAGCCGACAAGATCAAGTTCACAGTTACCAGGTACTTGGGGGAAGGGCAGAGGGGAGGCAGCAAGATCAGTTCTGAGTAGAGCACATAGCAGTAGCTTCGGCGTGTCCCTTGGTCCTGCCTTGCACCTGTCCTCTCAGCTGACAGAGGCTGCTCGTCCTGGGAGTGGGGGGAGGACAGGGCCTGCACGTCAGCCAGGGAGTAAGGTGCCCCATGGAAGGAGATGAGACCAGACCGTTGTGACATCTGCCTCCGTAAATATATCCTACTGACCCACCGGTCCCCGGCTCTGTGATCCCATTGCCCTGTGGCTCTGTGAATGAGGCACTCTCACTTCAGAACTGGAGACCAAGACGGGTCATTTGTCCATGGTCCCAGACCCTGTGCCTTGTCCCAGGATGCGCCCCTGGCCCAGCCCCCCAAACTGCCCTGTGCACAGATGTCACCAGGCCTTGTTAAACACCAGTCTCATCCAGGAGATCACCGGTGGGCCCCAGACGTCTTTGAGGAGCTCCCAGACCGCTGGGTCATAGTGAGAGCTAAGAGTGCTTCCCAGACCTCTCCCTTCTGACACCCCTTCTCTGTGTCTCTTCCAGACCTTTCCAAGGACTCATCCCCAAGCCTGGTAAGAGAAGCCGGCTGGGGGGGCTGCTTGGCATGGGGGGCACTGTTTACTGTGGGGGCCTGGCCTGAGTATGGGGCCAGAGGCCAGGGCCATGGTCTTTCTCAGCTTGTCTTACGTTGGCTCTGGATTCTGGAGCCCAGGAGCCAGCTCCACCCTCCTGTTCTCCCACCCCACCTGGAGGAGGGGGTCGAGGGGCAGAGAAGGGGCTGGCACAGCACTGGCAGTATGAGAACCTCTTTTGGTCAGAACTCAGGAGGAGGGGCCTTGCTGGAGGGCCGTGTCGGCCTGGGTTGGTGACAGGTGTGTGCAGTGGGAGCGTGGCAGGAAGTGCCTGCCCAGCGATAGGCGGTAAATGCCCTGTGGTGTGTGCTGCCCTCGCTAGTCCTGCAGGGTCCATTCAGGGCTAGTAAGGCTCCTGGACAAAGGATACATTCGTCTGAACCATAGACACCCCCCATCCTGAATTTGTACCCTGCCTGCTCCCCTGTACCCCACTGCACCCCGCTTGGCTCCAGGAGAGGCTGCCAGATACAAGGGGAGACGGCAGCTGCTGGTAGGGACCAGTGTCCAGAACAGACCCCGCAGCCCTGGAATCTCAGTGCACAGTCAGGCATGAGGCCCCTGTGAGCAGCGTCACACTCAGCTCCTAGTTCTGTGCCAACCTGGCTGGGCACAAGGGCAGCCACCCTCGGCAGGAGCTGGTGCAGCCGGGTCGCCAAGCTCACCAAGGGGAGTGGCACGTCCTTGGGACGGTGAGCTTGAGAGCCAGTGAGGAGAGGCGGGGCTCTGGGTGTGACAGCAGTGGGGTGGGTGGCTCACCCCAGTGTGCTTTCTCAGAAGTCTCGGAGCCCAGGAACTGTGGGATGATATGAGTCAAGTGGAGATCCTGGCAGTCAGCCACTTCCTGTCCCCCTGTGGAATGAAAAAAAAAACCACAACACAACACAACACCCCACTGTCTTGACCTTAACCTCGGTTCCCAGGAGTCCACATCTCACTGAGGGTAGAACCAAGCCCTGTCCTGTTGCCTTTCCTTGGCCATGTTCTTTATGGAAACAAAGGCCAGGCCTTTCTTCATCACACTGCTGGATGGATTAGAATCGCTGACCCTTGAATTAGTAAACCTCAAGCCATCAAGTTGTTTCCAACTCACAGTAACCCAATAGGGCGGAGGGGGGCTGCCCTGTGGGGTTCGTGAGGCTGTAATAATTTTTTTAATGATATTCTGCTTTTGAACACTTTATTATTTTTTTTTACTTTTATTGTATTATTTTTACGTGTACCGTCAAATCAGATCTGACTAGTACAGGAGGAGATTGCCCCTCCTTCTCCAGCAGAGCATTGAGGCTGTAATCTTTATACAAGCAGATTGCCACATCTTTCCCCCGCTGAGAGGCTACTTAGTGGGTTTGAACCGACAACCTTTTAATTAGTAAGAGAGCACGTAACCCCTGTGCCAGCAGTGCCCCTCTCCCAGGAGCCGCCTGGTGGCAGAAACCGGCTGGTAGGTGCCATTGGGCCCACTCTGACTCGCAGTAACCCACGGACGGCACTGAAGCCCCGGCCTCCCGCCCGCCCTCACGGTGTCCACTGTGCTCGGCCCATTGCTGCACACACCATGTCAGTCCACTTCTGAGGGTCATCTTCACGCCCACTCACCTGCCCCTTTTTCCAGGCATCATGTCTTTATCCAAAGACAGGCCCCTCGCATCACGATTCCCAGAGTGAGACCAAGTGTTGCCGTCGTTGCTTTTTCCCCTCCACCCCCCATCATTGATTCTAAGGAGCCGTCTTGGCTGCACGTGCACGGAGACCAGTCTGTTCTCTCAGCAGTCCGTGGTATTCCGTACTCTTCACCGCTATCACTCAGAGGCATCATTCTTTGATCTTCCTTGTTCAGTGTCTTTCACAGGCATATGGTAGACGTGGTGACTGTGGCATCAGCACAGAGCATTGCCCAGTGGGTACCACTTAGCACGGATCCATCTTACAAGTATCCCCAGAGAAAAAAAAAAAAAAGAAAAAAAAACCAAATATCCACAGAGGCCCTGCTGGGGCCAGGCAGCGTTCCAGGCCCTCTGGTGACCGCAGGGACCTAGTGAACGAGGTGCCCTGTTTGCTTTGCAACTTTTTGAGGTTCAGACTGGAGCCCCTTTTACAGGGGAGAAAATTGAAGCCATGCTATGTGCCCCATGTCCGCAGCTGGCAGGTGGCCTGTTCGATCTCAGGGCCATGGTCCTTGCCGCGTGACTTCAGGTGTTAACTCACGCGTTCGCTTGGAGAGGCTGGAACTAACTAGTGACAGAGGAGGTGGCAGAGTTAACCACACCAGACAGAAATAGATGTTTCCCCACGAAGCAGGCAGGAGACAGCAGGGGCCAGACAGGGCGGAGGGCCAGGACCTGTCTACAGAACACTCTGCTGGTGGGATCCTGAAATACAGCGTGGTGGGCCCCTCGGTGGGCTTGCGTGGCTCCAGTGAAGTAGCAGGCCGTGTGTGGTCCATCCTGTCACCCACTTCAGAGGCCCCTTGACACCATCTAAGGTTTCAGGCCAGCCTGGCTCCAGGCTCTGGCCTGATAAACATCAGTTCAAGTGCCCCAGAGTCGGGTTCCAGCCACCGGCCTGCCCGACTTGGGTTTCCTCCCAAGTTGGTGTCTGCCAGCGGCACCGGCCCCATTCCTGTGAGCTGCAGGAGGATGAATGGCCTGGGTGCCCCTCTGCTGGGGCAGAACAGCGGGGCTGTTCTCTGACCTTCCCCTCTGCAGCCCCTGCCCTCCCTACTCCCTCTATTCCAGAAGGGAGGGTCCTAGACCTAGAAATACGGCCACTCACAGGAGCCTGCATGTTTCCAAGGAGTCTGGACAGTGGGGAAGGGAGTGTGTGCTGGCCTGCACCCTTGACCACTTGCACTGTCACCTCACTGGTGCTGTCACAGGTAGTTGCTGGTGCAATTCCAGCTATGGGTGACCCCACAGCAGCACAGAGCTTTGCCTGTTCTCGTGCGTTTTCGTGGTGAAGGCTAGTTGGACAGTATTGTGACCAGGTGAGCACCGTGCTCCCGTGCCCTTCCCGGCACAGGGTTTTGTTGCTTTTATTTTTTTTCCCCCCCTTTGTTCCATTACCCAAAATGCTCAAAGGATTAACTATTTACTACTGATCTATTTACAATCAAATATATCACCATTAATAATACCATCATAGACACAGAAGAACCATTTAAAAGGTATGTTTACATATTTTTTTCTACTAGTTTATTTCAAAAACTCAAATACAAATTTGAACAAATTCTTTCCATTTCCCTCATACCCCCACCCATCAAATTGTACAACCCAGTGATTAATTCCTCTTCCCCCTGCACATCCACACGCCTCTGCTTCCACCCTCTCCCACCCCTCCTGGATCCTTATACTCATTCTACAATAATGGTTTTATACAATATTTATCCTTGTGGGACTGAGTTAGTTCACTCAGCGTAATGCTCTCCAGTCCCTCCCGTTAGGTAATGATTTACAGTTCTTGCTTCTGCGAGCTGCATAGTATTCCGTTGTGTGCATGTACCATAATTTCTCAGTCCATTCATTTTGAAGCATATAGATGAGAAGGGGTAGTTCCAATTCAATTGTCAAGGTATAGATTTTTTTTTTCTGGTTCTCTGTTCTCAAGGAATGTCTATCTAACATTAGCAATGAAACTGTCCTTTGAAAATTAAGTAGATATGGTTCAAATCCACCAGATGCTCTGCTGGAGAAGGAGGGGGCAATCTCCTGTACCAGTCAGATCTGATTTGACGGTACATGTAAAAATAATACAATAAAAATTAAAAAAAAAGAAATAAAATGAAGTAGGTAAATGTTCCATTTTCTGGACCCTAAAGGCCACACCGTAGACTGAAGGGAAGAACATACCCTCCAAATCCCAGTCCCGGGGGGTCAGGCTGGAGGAGGCGAGGTGACAGGAAGCCAGGTGGACGGGCGGTGACAGGAAGCCAGGTGGACAGGCGGTGACAGGAAGCCAGGTGGACGGTTGCAGAGGATCAGGCTTGGGAAGGGCCCCCTCCTGCCTGTGGTTGCTGTTCACTGAGGTTCTCTGAGCCACTTGCTAAAGAAGACCCCTTGTGGGTCCCTTTGAGATGAAATGGATCAGCAGTTCAAAGTCCCTCCATTCATCATGCTTTGAAGATTAACGATCTTTCAGGTGTGAGATGCTCACAGCAAAGCCTGGAACCATAGCCAGGTCTAGAGGTGGGCTGAGGCTGCAGCGGCTCCCAGCCCTCTTTCGTCCCACTTGGGGACTTCACATCTGCCCTCGGGCCTCAGTTTGCCCACTGTTGTCTGCTGGCCCTTCCATTCTGACTTGCTGAAGGGCAGGTCAGCCCTGGCTGGAGAGAAGAGGGCTTGGACTTGAGCTTAGAGAAGGGAGGATGGGGTCTAGCCTTCTGCGTCTGCAGGGGGAGGGCTGGGGCCAGGGCTGTGCGGGACTCCTGAGAGAGGGAGGTGCTGGTGAGTTCTCGATGGAGCCCTGGGGCTGCAGAGGATGGGTGGGCCCGGCCTCCCACTTGTGCCAGGGTGAGCTTAGGCACAGTCTCCAAAGACCTGGTCAGGGTCAGAGAGGCCTGGGTCAGCTGGGGCAAAAAGGGATGGGGCAGCAGTAGGGGCCTTCAGCGCGCCCTGTGTCCAGCTCTCAGGAACGGAGGCGTGCCGAGGGCCATGAGCTGTTAGTCACCTGTCTGGCAGGTGCATGTCGGGCACCACAGGACCTTCTGTTGTAGGAGTGGGGCCTAGGTGAGCCTGCTGTCACTCACGTGGATCCCCCAAACTGAGAGAGCCCTGTCTTAGTTACATAATTCCTGTGTGTGTGTGTGTGTGTGATTCCGACTCGACAGTACACGGCAACAAAGCAGAGATACCATAGTAGATGACTTTAACACACTGTCATCATTAGGAGGCTGGAAGTCCATTTTGGGGTGTCATTTCTGTGGGAAGCATCTGTAGGCCCAGTGTGCCTTGGAGGTCTCTCTCTTCAAGGTCAAGTGTATTGACCTTCTCCAGTGTCAGGGAGCTTCCTAGCGCAGGTGACTACATCCAGAAGGAACCGCTCCACTCCTGGTGGTCATTTCTTGGTGGCATCGAGGACTCCCCACCCCCTCAGGAAGCTTCCCTTACTAAAATGGGATTAGTTGCTTGGTTGTATTGATCACGAGACGTCGTTACACAGCTTCCACATTGTGTCATTACATTCATGGGGTTGGGGGGGACACTGTTCAGTCCATGACAGGACCTTACTCATTGCCATCAAGTCGGAACGTCCTCCTTCAGGCTTCCAAGGCTGGAAATCACAAGGGAGAGAAATGCAGTCTCCGAGTTAGCTCGCCCCTTTGCGGCCTCCCCCAGAGCCCCCTGTGATGGGGCGTACTGCTGCGAAAAGCAGGCCGCCGAAGATTGTCAGATAACTGTTTGTGCCACTTTGAGTAGAAATGTAGAAAAAGAAACCTTCATCCTGAGTAGCCAGTGTAGCAGCCACGGAGCAGTCTTTGGACCAGAACCCACTGTCACAAGGTGGTTCCGACCCACAACATCCTCTAAATCTTGTAGGAGGAGACGGGGCAGTCTGCTGGTGGATTCGAACTGCTGATCTTTCTATTAGCAGAAAGCACCACCAGGCCTCCTTTTAGGGAACATTCTAGTAGGTCCTAAACTATGTACAGGGAAGCACAAATAACATTCCCAGGAAGGACATTTGAAAATACAGAAAGCTGGCAGCCCAGATGACTGGCTGTTCATTTCTATGAGGGTGCATTTCTTATAGGGTTTTCCCCCTGCAAGTTTACTAATCTTGTATCTCACTGTTAGCCTTCATGCAAGCGCACGCACACACTTGCGTACACATTCTTAACCTTAAACATTACCATTTCTCCATGTTTTTGTAAAGTTTACGGCAGTAGGTAACACCATTATGTAACTGCCTGTCCCCGATTGGGGACATTTGGGCTCTTCACACGCCCACGTCACACTGATTACCAGCCTGTGTCTGTAAAGTTGATTCTGACTCATCCAGACCCTGTAGGATAGAGTACAACCACCACACGTCTCTTCTGCAGAGCAGCTGGTGGGTTTGAACCACTGACCTCTCAGTCAGCAACTGAGTACATAACCACTGCGCCAAGACCCACTCGGGTGTTATTAGCATATCAAGCCCCGCTTTCAGGAGGACGTTTCAGAACTCGATGCAGATCACACAGCATGTGTGTAGCGTGGTTGAGGTTTGAACCCGCTCTTGCCCAGTTTTATCTTCAGGAGCTGTTGAAATCCAAGTCCCCAGTTCTCTGCTGCCATCATCAGCCCAGGCATTGACCTTGAACTAGAGCTAGTGGCCACGCCCTGCCCTCCCTGCTGCAGTGTCTCTGCATCCATCCACCTTGGAAAACACTTTGCTGCCCCCTCCTGGCTGTCAGTGTCTAGAACATTGGTCAGGCCCGTGTACCCCTCTGTGTACCCTCAGGTGGGCGCTCATAGCTGACCCTCCAGTGGGTTTTCAGAGGCTGTAAATTGCACAGTGGGAGATTACCCCTCTTTCTTCCACGGAGCAGTTAGTAGACTCCAACCACATGCCTTTGGGTTCACAGTATAACTCCTTACCACTAGACCAGAGCCCCCTGTGTAATCCTTAAAGTCATAATGAATTCTTTGGCTTCATTTATTTGTATAACAAAAGCTTAATAGATACACTCTGTGCCTGGCAAGCTGCGGGGATTGCAGTCACTGCATGGTGTTTACTGAGAGACACAGATAAATAAGAACCAAGTACCTTGTAAGCTACTTTTTAAGAACCTTGGAGATAAATATAACAGGAAACAGAGACAGGGTGACTGAGAGTACAATTTTAGGTTAGCCCCAGCAAAGACAGTTTAGACTCAAAAAGCACGAGAGCGTGAACCACGTGGCATCCAGGAGAGTCAGTCTGTGCAAAGGCCCTGGGGCAGGAAGGGCTTCTGTGTCTGAAGCCTCAGAAAGCTGTGAGGCTGGAGCAAAGTGGTCTCCGTGAGCACAAGGAGGTGGGGTCCAAGGTGAGGGTGGCAATTTGGCGCTCCTGGGTCTCTGAGAGGCTGCTGGGAGTTTCCAGCAGAGGGATGGTCCGAGGTGACATTGAGGTTGAGACAGGCCAGCAAATCATTAGCAGATAGTCATACTGTGAGCAGACAGGCAGTGACTGGCAGCCGACAGTGTTGGGGGAAGGGCAGACAAGGGCTCTGGGGTGGGTGGTGGTTGCATCTTAAACTGAATTTTGGGATAGGGTGTAATATATAAGTTTGAAAAGTATAAAAGTCCTAAGTGATGAGTTTTCCCCAACACAAACTGCCCAGGCTACCTGCCCTCCTGCAGACGTAGTCGCCCATTACTCTCCTCCAAACGTAATTACATCCTGGCTCTGGCACCATAGATCAGGTGTGCGATTTTTAACTTGGTCTGGCTGGGATCGTGTTTTACTGCTACAGTCTTATCTGGACCTGACTGGGAAGTGGAGCCGGCGAGGTTGCCGAGGAGGGGAGGGGAGCGGCGAGAAAGAGCCCGGGCGGGCGCCACGGTTCTGCCTAGGCAGCTGGAGGGGCCACGTGTTGCAGGGCGGTCGGGGACCCTAGTGGTGTGGGGCCTGAGGTATGGACCAGATGTCAGGTGGCCAGTCCATCCACACACGTAGACACATCCCTGGTCTGTCTCCATCGTCACGTGACTCCTGTTACCCCTGAGTCCCCTCCTCTCCTCAGACACCAGGCCCCTTCGTTTCCGAGTGCCGCTTACAGAAATACCACAAGGAAGAGATTTCATGAACAGAAACGAGTTTTCTTCTACTTTGAAGCTAGAATTCCATATTCAGGGCACCAGCTTTGAAGGAAGGCCCTCTGGGGATGTCTGTCTGTCTGTCTGTCTGTCTGCTCGCTCTACTATCCTTGGCTTCCTCGTGCTGTCTGTCTCCTCCCCGTCCCCCACCACACTGTCCACTTGTTCTTGTACCCCATCTGCCCTGGGTATCTCGGGTAGTTTCTTTGAGAATTCCAGTCCCAGGTGGGTTTAAACCGGCAGGTATACAGTTGGGATGTACAGCATGTGTTTCCGGGGGACCCGATTCTGTTCCATAGCACCCCTCATGCTGGATTAGGATCCGCCACTCTAGAATGACCTCCTTTTAGTTGCATTTGCAGCAGCCCTGTGTCCCAGTAAGGTTCTGCGGGGTCAGGGGAGAAACCAGTTCAGCGAGTCTGCTGACGGGACCCCTGAGTGTAGGGGTGGGGGTTGTGGGGGTCGGAGCTGAAGGGGCGGGGGTGGCAAGCGACAAAAGACTGAGGCAGAATTACAGAGGGCTTCGACTGGTGACTGGAACTTTATCTGGTGACGTGGAAGGCTTTTTCAGTCAAATTAAACGATCAGCTTGCATTGTTTTGAGATGACTCTCTAACCACACTTCCCTCGCTGCGGACGGATGGACTGGAGAACGGGAAACGAGGAGGGACTGCAGAAGAGGCCTGGGCAGTGGGGTGCTGGTGCAGGGAGGCGGGGGCGGGGCCAGAGGTTCCTGGAGTTAGGATGAGGATCTTGGAGTGAGAGCTCAGAGATTGGAGGGGATGGTGGTGCCACCCCAAGGCTGGGTGAGTCTCGGAGCCTGTATAATGCCCAGCCTCCCTTGACTGCCAGGAAGTCGGCACCCTGGGCCTGCCAGCTTTCCTCTCTCACACACCCACCACCACGTGCGGGACCCTTGAGTGATCGGCTGGGGACCACATGACAGCCACTCCTTCAGCTTCCAGACTCTGAGGCCCCAGACCTCAAAGCAGCGCTCCCTCAGTGTTACCACAGGAAGTCAAGTTTGCCTGTCTGTAAGATGGGAAGAACTGTCAGAGCCACCCCGAAGGACATTCCAGGGTTCCTGGGGGAGGCCGGGGTGGGGGGGGGCAAGCATGGAGGAGGTGGTCACTGGCCAAGTCCTAGGCACACCCTGTTACCTACGAGGCCCCTCCTAGTCTGCGACTTCTGGCTCAAGGAGGCAGGTTGAATGGCACCCTCACCTCGCTGCTTGCACCTCAGACCCCACCATAGGCCAGTTGAGAAGCTCAACCTGGGCAGAGGGCCCTGCCAAGGGGTCCGTGATCCCGTTTGCTGGGGTGCAGGGGCCTGGGACTGGTGGCTCCCCTTGTCTTTGTTCCCACTGGGGCCTGCTTTGCTCACCCCTCCCTGTGGGGTGGCCTCCTGAGGAAGGAGAGCTTGATGCCAACGTCAAAGCGACCTAGACAGAGGCTAGAGCAGGGTCCAGACAGCAGCCCGAGTGACCACCATGGCGGTCTCAGGTTCTCCATCCTCCCCGTGAGGTCCAGCAACTTGGTCTCTGAGCCTCCATCCCCAGAGGGTCCCTCTCCACAGCACCCCCTCAGGGTGGCTTGGCGTCCAGCCATTCCCTCCTCCTCTGGTCCCAGCCCCCTCTCGCCTCCCCATCCCCCCCACGCTCCCATTTCTGTCACGCGCTGAGAACCCAAAATAAAATCCTTTCTCGAGTTTCTAAAGATACCACGATTCCAGCGCCAGCCACATGTTTCTCCACTTAATTATCTCTGCTTTGCTTTGTTAATTAGGCTCCAGTAACCATCTCCTTCTGGCTCTGGGAGGAGCTGGCATCTGGGGGGGCGGGCTGGGAAGGCCAGCTGGCCTGGGCCGGCTGAAGGGTGTCAGCCCCCCTTTCCAGGCCTGGGGAGCCTGATTTGAGGTCCCTGCCTCCGTGTCTTTCTGTTTCCCAGCTACCTCTTTCCTATAATGGGGTTGCGGAGGGGAAGGAGACCCGCAGGCCCCACAAGGGAGCACTGGGGACCCCAGACTGTAACATTCCAGAAAGCCTCACAGAAGCCATTGTCCCCAAGGGACAGCCTCTGTGGGCTCGAGTGAGCACAGCCTCCAGTCACCCCGTGACAAGCACATGTGAGCTGGGGTGGACGTTAGAGATTCCATCTCTGTGCTCTACTGGGTGGCTGCCCCCTTTCCAGATCTTTCCAGCTGTGGACAGGGAGGAGTCTGTTCGTAAAAGTGCCTCGTGCTGTAATGTTGGGATTAGACCGGGGGACACCTGGACAGCATATACTGAGGGAGGGGGCTATGGGAAGCCCCCCAGGGCTTCAGGAGCATCTGGGAATAATTCTGGAGTGTCAGCTGCACCAGCCACCATGCTGGGTCCTAGGCTTTTCTCTTTATTGTAAATACACGTAATACAACATTTGCCAAACTAGGGAGTTTTTTCCCTCCATGAGAACAGTCCTGTCCAGCCATCCCCAGAATCCACAGCCGGGTTTTCTATGACCGTGAGCAGCTATTGCCTCCCAAACAGTGTCTTCCCCTCATCCCTCGCCCCCCCAACCCTTAGAACCACTAAAACTCAAACCTCTTTGGTCTATTCTAGAATATTTCACATGAGTGAGAACATATGATACTTGTCCTTTTGTGACTGACTGACTTCATTCATCTTGATGTATAGTTATCCCCAGTATCCATGACCATGAACCCCATGTTCACTGCCTCCTAAACAGTGTCTCCCTGAACCCTAAGAATGCTGGTAGTCTAGTGAGAATGCTGGTAGCCTAGTGGGCAAAGAGTTGCACTGCCAACCCAAAGGTAGGCAGTTCGAATCCCGGACCCCACTCCCGCTTTGTGAGAGCAGTGGGCAGTCTCCTCCCACCCAGTTTCTTGCCTCTGAAAACCCAGTGAGGGGTTGGCTGTGTGTGGGTGCCAACCCAGCAGCGACGAGGAGTTGTGTAGTCCCTTCCCTCGGCATCCTGTTTTCAAGGTCCATCCACGTTGCAGCACGACTCAGGACTTCCTTTCTCTTCATGACCGAGTCAAGTTGGCTCTGTGTGTGTGAACCACATTCGCTTATGCCATCATCTGCCTCTACCTTGGTAACACTGGGCGACGCCTGTCTGTCTGCATCGCTGCTTTCAGCCTGTCTTCTGGGTGGAATTACTGGACTCTGAAGAAGACTGTGACGTCAGGGGCAGAGGAATACTCCACAATAACAGATGACACAGCCTTCCTTGCTGGCTGAAAGGACTGGAAGCACTTGCTTCAAGACATCATTGGAAAAGTGTGCTCCCAAGGGCCTCTCCAAAGTACTAAGGAACAGTGATGACAGTTTGAAGATGTAATTCAATCCTTAACAAGGTTATGCTTGCTACTTTTAGAAGCCTGCAGCATCACGGAGGTGGACGGTAGCTGGGGAAAGCCTTTGAGGTAGGACCTGAGGAGGGCAGTAGGGAGCCATTGGGGGTCAGGGAATAGCATTGCCATCAGAGGGACTAGCCTCTACTGGGGCCCCCACAGGAGGGAGCTTGCTCGTGTGCAGGAGGAAGGAGGCTGGTGAGGACCGGTGGGATATAAGACAGAAGTGGGAGGAGGACAGACGGGACAAGAAGGCTTAGCCCTGTGCTCTGAGTCGGGTGGGAGGGATCCAGCTGAGATTTTCACAAGTCCCCTCTGCCTGCTGCTTGGAGAAGAGACAAGGATAGGTGCAGGGAGAGGCATGGGGCTGTTGTGACAATCAGGTGTGACAGTGGCCCAGACCACAGGTGACAGCAGCAGTGGTGACAAGGCGTTGACTTTGGGGTATATTGTAGCTGGAGCCGACAGGACCTGTTGAACTGTGAGAGAGAAAAAGGGCATCAAGGCAGGAATTCTGGGTTTGGGCTGAGCTGCTGGAAGGGAGAACAAGAGATGCCACTACCTGATGGAAAGGTGCGTTCAGGGCAGGAGGTAGCACTGGGCTGACCCACGCTAGTCCAGGTGCCTGCTGTCAGCCAGTAAACCGGTTGGGAGCTCAGAGGAGAGGCCCAGGCTTGAAGTATTACTGGGGGAATGTACCTAGTATTTAAGATCATGACGGGTGAGGTCATCAGCAGGTAAATGATGTGACAGAGCTGTCACCTCATCTAACTTCACAGGGAAGAGAGTCCCCATCAGCACAAGACATTGATTTCCACGAGGTGATGGTCAAACAAGACTTCATTCTTTTTAGCAATTCTGACACCAGCCGACCCTCCTCTTTCCTCACACCATCTCCTATTTCTCATGGTATCCTCCACTCTCCCTGCATTCTCCACCTCTGCTGGGCTCAGTAATTCATTGCAGAGACCACAGAAAAACTTACAGGCTGTATGCAAAAACAACAGATTACAAATCAAGAACTCCTCAGATACAGTTCTTCCATCCCGAGGGCTCAGAGGCCCGCCTGTGCCCTGCACAAGGGTGGCTGTTACAGGACTCTTTAGCTCCACTGCTAAGTGCCCAGAGGCTCCCCCTCCACCAGGAAGCCTTCCGCCTGCTGGCTTTCTTGATCTGAGGGCTAGTGCGGACACCTGCCTCTGTGGATCAGGAAGCTCGCATCCATCATGTACCTGTCTCGTAGTGCTAGTGCCACCACGTCTCTGACCCTGCTTTTCACCGTCTCCGCTTGTCTCTGATGTTACTGTCCTTGATCCATCCCTCTCCTGGGTCTAGGAGGGTCTCAGCACAGGTACCCCAGGTCCAAAAGACACTCTTCATTCTTTGTGTGTGTGTGTGTGTGTGTGTGTGTGTGTGTGTGTGTGTGTGTACCATCAAATCGGATCTGACTGGTACAGGAGGAGATTATCCCTCCTTTCCCGGCAGAGCATCTGGTGGATTTGAACCATGAGCCTCTGGGATTGCACTTGCAGCAACACTCTTCATTCTTGGCTCTTCTTGGTGGTAATCAGGTCTGTCTGTCTGCCTGCCTCTGGGGTGGATCTTTCAAGTTGATATTTTGAAAGTAGATTTCCAGGCCTTTCTTTCTTGTTGCCTTGTTTTAGTTTAGGAAGCCCCAGGGGTGTATCACATGACACATGGAACTTGTGTTTGGATTTAGACTTCAGCCTTCAGAACTGAGAGAAGGGACGTTTCCATTGTTTAAGGTGTTCTGTTTGTGGTACTTGGTTACCACAGTCCTAAAAAACTAAGGCTTGGTTCTCTCCACACAGCCAGCATCAAGAAGTTGTTTTGTGAGGTGGGCTACGTCCAGTTTACCCCCCTTGCTCATTGCGTAGCTCTCCACAGCAGGTCCACCCTTTCAGTCAATGAGACCAGATAGACCACCACCTGGTGCCTGCCTTGTTTTCTCAGTCAGAAGGGTGCTGATGGCGTTGTCATGATGTGTAAGGTGTCAGACATGCAGTGTGCACCTGGACCTCTGGACAGGTAACACGTGGACCTGTGGAGCCAAGCACGTGGCATCCATGGGGTGGAGGGCATGCAGCGTGTGAACCTGCTACAGGAACTCTCAGCCCTGCAGATGTGGGGCTCACAATCCCCCTCCAGGCTGTGGGCTCCTCAAGTGCCCCCTAGACCCATCAGAAGAGAAGGTTATAACAGCCTGGAGTCCAGAGGACAGCGAGGTCCAAGAGGGATGCTTGGTCGCTATTCAGCAGACAGGTGCCAGCTGTATTCCAGCCCCCACAGTCATCCCAGATATTTACGGCTGCACCCCCCACACCCTCAGCATAGTGCCCCGTAGAGGAGGAAACTGAGGCGCAGGAAACCAGGACTGAGTGGCTGGGGCGTGGCCTGAGTTCCCCAGGCAGAGCAGACGACGGGCACCCTTGTTGGGCTCTCCTGTCCCCACAGCTGCCCCACAAGGAAGCCCCCGGCCCTGGTGGGAGACCCGCCCCGCCAGTGCCCGCTGCTCCCTGTTCTTTCCTGGGAGCGAGATGGAGAGGTGACTGTGCTGAGCCACCCCGAGAAGAGGTGGACACTGTGGCTGGTGTCCTCAATGGCGTGTCACCTTGGGGACCTCAGCCTCCAGGTGGACATCTGGGACAAGTGTCGCCAACTAGAGGTGTGGCTGCTGCTCCCGTGACTGCCCACCTTGGACTTTAGGGGCTCGTGGGAGGGCACGTGACCACCCCTTCCCCTCAGCAGTCTCTTCTCCCCTCCCCCATGGTAATTTTGGATTTGGATGTTTGACGCTCTGGTGTGTCTGGACCTGACAGGACCGGCTACAGGCAAGCTGGCTCTTTAAAGCCTCAGAGAGTAGTTCAGGGAGCTTAGTCCCATTTCTAGAAGGTTCTTTGTCAAGTGTATAGTTTCCAGAAGGCCCACCTGTTGCTGTGTGCCAGGCCCCTTTTGGGGTGAAACAGGGAGCACAGCCCTGGGCAGGGGCCTCTCTCCAGCCCCTGCCCCACCCCCTGGTTTCTTCACAGGAAAGGATTCCTGCATCCCAGACTGCTTTTGTTACCGGTTGCCATAGAGTCCGCTCTGCTGATAAGACCCTTGTACAATAGAAGGAAGTGCCCGCCCAGCTGTGCCCTCCGAGCTCTTTCCAGCCCAAGGGTGCATCTTCCAGCACTAGATGGGACATCTGGGCTCTCTGGGCCTCCCATCCAGTGCACCCCAAAGCTGCCTCCCCCCCCGTCCAAGGGAAAGCTTATTTGTTGCTGTGAAGCCAGATTTCAATGGAGCATCCCAGGATAAAGTAGACTAAGAAAACACCCAACAATCTATGGCGAAAAGTCAGCCAGAGGGAACCACGTGGCGCGCACAGTGCAGTGGCGTTCCGTTGTCTGAAGGGTCATGAGTTCAGGCCAACTCAGAGGCAGCCAGTAACACTTCAGACATGGATCGCCAAGCCTTTCTTCCTAGTCTGCTGAAGCCTGTTCAGCACAGGTGAGTCAGCACAGGTGAGCCTGCCGGGCTTTGAAATACCAGTGATGGGTATTTAATACAGGACGTAATCTGGAGAGGATTACAAGCTGGTGAGCCTGGAAGTGCTTTCTAGTGGCGATCGGTGGGCCACAGAAGGGTTTTGTGTGAGCTGCAGTGGGGGACGTAGGCCGCCCCGTTTGCCGTCTGCTGAGTGGCACCTGCAGGAGACAGCCCTTCCCGCCATGGCGGTGGTTCCTGGGAGTATTTACACTCTGGTCCCCGGGAGGGCTGAGCAATGTGTTGCTCCTGCCTGGGCCCCCAGGCCTGGCAGAGAGGCAGAGTGTTTATTTACCGCACTCTCAGCAAGGCTTTTGGGGTCTCCCCACCAAGAAGCCCTTCTTTCTCTCTGCAAGGTTCAGAGCCAGAGGCCTCAGACCAAGTGGAAAAGGCCTGGAGGCTTTGGCTGGACCAGGACAGAAGTCAGTGGCTTTGAGTGGTGCCCCTAAAGGACCATGACTTCATAAACTTGATTATCTTTTTCCCCCAGGCAGAATTCCACTAAACCAGGGCTTTACCAGACAGCAGGTTAGATAAGTTCAGAGAGCTGGCCGGCCCCAGAATGTCTGCAGAGAGGAGGGAGGGGGCCAGAGGGCTGGCACAAGCAGGAAGAGCAGAGAACTGCCTGCAGGAACAGGCCTGGGCCTGCAGGGCGTGGCTGCCCTGGGCAGAGGGGGACCTGGGGGGGTGTCTCTCAAGTAAGTTCACCGCCTGGGGCAGGTTGAGCCTCTCCCAGAAAGCGCTGGAGGCAGGTCATTACCCTCTCCTCCATCGTGGGGTGTGCTCTTTAGAGAAGAGATAGTTACATGCACTTTAGAAAATGTTCCATCCAAAACAAGGACTTCAGTCATCTGGGAAAAGGTCACATCTGTGGAACTGGGTTTCCTAAAGGACTGAATAATCGACGTTATTGTTCCGATCACGGCAGCAGCACAGCTGGACTTTGCGTGGAGAAGTTTAAACATGCTTGCTGATGGGGTGTCTGTCCCGTCAGTTGTGCCCAGGGCCACCGGGAGTCGGGGCTGACGTGGCAGCGGCAGACTGTACTGTCAGATCCTCCCGACAGGCCAGGATTCCTTTTGTTTTTTTTTCCAGGATGCCTATCTGAGGGTTGTGGAAACAGACCCAGGAAAGTGTCATGACCTCCCCAAACACCAGGCAGCATTAGGGTTAAAATAAGACTGTCTTGCTATTATCCACTAGGTCAGGGACCTTCCCTGTAGCCGGTGGTCCTGGGGACACCTCCTCCTCCTCCTCCATTGTGCCCTAAGTATGACATCTTCAGGTGAGAGCGTTCTGAACTATGTGCTTAAGCAGTCCTTGGGAAGTTCGCAGGTGACCAGAGGCTTGGTGTGTGTGACCGTCTCCAGATTGGGGGATGTGTTGGCGTCAGGGCCTGGCTTTGTTATGGGAGGGAATCGAGTGACCTCCTCACAGTCTGCCAAGAGGCCCACTCCCTTCTGGGTTAGCAGGACGCATGCAGGCCTTTCTCCTGAGCTGTGGCCGCCTGGCTGTGGACAGTGGCCTGACATTATCACAGGAGCCCCCATGGCTGTGTCTTAAGATAGACTAACCTTTCTGCAGGCACAAGCCCAATGGCAGGTTCCGGAACAGGGGCGGGGCCTCTCCACCTGGGGTTTGGGTTCCCTCCAAGAAGGAGCTGTGCCTTTTCCCACTCTGCCTGGGAGCTGGCTTCCTCCAGGGACCTCAAACTATCTAGTCCCTTCCAGCTCACTCCAGCCCAGGGACCCCGGGGGCGCGGGGGGAAATCTCTGAGAAGGCTGCTTTTGTAGGACTTAGAATTCGTTTTGTTAACAAACTCATCCTTGAAGAAAAAATTTAGTTCCCTTCCCATATTAAATCACAGTCAAGAAGTGGGGAGACATCCGGAGATGCTGTCGAGGAACAGAGCTGTACTTCCCGGTGCTGGGCTGGGAGGATTTAGTGGGTGGTGGGCCAGTGCCCGGTCTGCCACATAGTATGAGCTGGGTGAGAAGCCCTTGGCCACTGTCCTGTCAGTCCCTGACTCGCAGAAAGCCCAGGCACATCCAGACTCTGCCTGCCTCTGCTCTACCTCCTTGTTCCTTTTATAGAGCCTGGGGTCTTGGGCAGCAGAGGAAGAAGGGGAGTCAGGAATAGGAGGACGCTGTGAATGTGCCTTTACTCCCTCCGTGAACAGCTGCCTCGTTGGCCATGAGACCTGAAGAACTATATAGTACCCAGCTGCCATGGCGGAACATTTTGATCAAAGCTGGGGAAATACAGAACAGACTTCAAATCCTTGTGGGCTCCAGACTTCCTGGAGCCATGAAGGTTCAATACGTCCATAGCAGCTGCTAAGATTCTTGGCTTTCAAGTCACCAATTCCCTAAGCAGAAGTACCATCCACTTCCTAAACAACAAGCCTCCGTAAACTATGAACTTGGAGAAACAATAGTTACTGAAAGGCTTCGGGTCTTTTGTTCATAGAGTTGCTGTGAGTTGTGCTCAACTAGATGGCAGTCTACAACTCCCCTGTTTGTTCCTCAGACACTCCCCCTTCCCACCCCCGTGTGTCCCAAGCCTCACTCCCTGAGCTGTGGCTGCAACAGATTGCAGTTTACTGCCAGGGTGTGGGGGGGGGCCCAGCATTTCCTGTTGGCTGCGCTATGGGCTTACTCCTTCCTGTTGGCTGCAGCCTGGGCTGGGGGCTCTGTTAACTTTCCAGGAGCTGCCCAGACAAATACCACGAATTAGAAATGCGTTCTCTCCAAGTCCTGGGGGCTACAGCCCAGAGCGGCTTTGTCTGCAGGGCCACGCTGTTGCTGAAGGCTCTGGGGGATGGATGGTCTCTCGTCTCTCCGTGCTGCTCACCGCTTCCGTCCTTCCCTTCCTCGGCTTGTGGCCCCTTCCTTCAATCTCTGCCTGTCTTGGAGTCTCTAGCTGCGTCTTGACTCCTCTTTGATAAGGGATTGTCCAGATTGGATTAAGACACACCCCCTGGCACTCCAGTGTACCCACACTGCCTGATAACATCTATAGAGACCCTATTTCCAGACGTGGGGGGGCCAGGGGTTCCATGTACACATACTTTTCTAATGGGTGACAGACAGTTCACCCCATCACAGAGCTGCTTCCACACACCAGCTGAGGGAGCACGTGGAGGAGGGGCAGAGTCGTGCCGTGTGAACGTGGGGTGCGCTGGGGGTCCACATGATGAGCCCCCAGTGTGCACTTAGTGCTGAGCCTGTGGTGTGACCGTCCCTCCTCCAGAGAGCAGTCCCCGCCCTGATCCCCCAGTGGTAGTGTCCCCACCATCTCCTGCCCCAGGGGCTGCTGCACCCACACTGTGCAGCCCAATGTGTGGATGAGATGAGCAAGGGGCTGACAGAAACCGGAGGGCACCACCACGTGACCCGCATGGCAGGCTGGGCTGGGGTCCAGGTTTCTGAAGCCGAGTCCTGTCCCCTTTCCGCTGCCTGGCAGCATCAGGCCTGTTCTCTGTCCCTCTCTGCCCACGCTGCCCTGGGGCAAAAGTGCCGAGGATAGAGGTGCAGGACGCCTTCATACAAGCTGTGTATGCCCTGCAGGCGGGCCCATGCGCCCAGCAGCCCTGTCCACACGCTAACACCCCGTGACTCCAGCCACATGCCCCGCCCTGCCGCAGGCACATGGCAGAGGTGGAACCAATTGTAGAAGAGGAGGTTTGGAGGACTCTGCAGATGTCAGCTCTGCCTTGATAAGTGGGGCACAAGCTTCTGGAAACAGACATCACAGTGGAGCACAGAGGAGGGATTTGGGGCCAGAGAGCTGTGCCTAGGACTTCATAGCTCTCTGAGCTCTGACCCAGCCTGTGGTGAGGGGTGACCAGGAGCTTTCAGGAAAGCTACCAGCAGTGCTGGCATCTGTGCCCTTCCCTGTCCTGTGCACCTGCCTGCTGGGAATCCCAGCCGCAGGGGACTCCTTGGAGACAAGGGCATGGACAGGAAGCATCCAGTAGCAGTTTTCTGGTTGGGACCTGAAGAAACCAGGTCACCAGCCATGCCAGGGGTCCAGAGGCTGTCTGGAAGGGCTTTGTTGGGGGTGCTAGAGGATGCTGCGTTTGGACCCTTGGAGTGGGCTGGGTAGGGGTGTCGTGACACATCACCTGAGACTGTTGGAGACGTGCAGGGACCCCTGGAGGGCAGGCTGCAGAGTCAGAAGGGGCAGGGGGTGAGGGAGTACCCAGAAATACAGTGCTTGGGGCAGTGGCGCCTGCAGCCGTACAGGTAGCTCTCTGTCTGGAGGTGGGAGGGTGGCCCTCTGGACGCTGGCGGGGTGCATGATAGGGCCACCTAGCCCCCTGTGCATGTGCAGCAGGATCTGGGAGGCCCAGCCCCAGCCCAGGTGGGTGCATTTCCCAAAAGGAAAGAATTTTTGCCGCAGTTTTTCAAGATTTAAGGTACTCGTTGTTCTAAGACATGTTCTGTCTGTCTGTCTGTGGTCACCCAGGCTGTGGCTTCCTGCTGCTTCCACTTCCCTCTACCCTAGAGCCCTCCAGGGGGCTTTGGGCCAACAAAGGGGTGGTCAGCACAAGGCCCTTTCCCATAGTTGGGGTCTCCACCCACCAGGGTACATGCCAGGGTTGTTGCTGTTGCCTTCTCCCCTAGCCTAGCCCACCCTGCTGTTCCTCTGGACCTGGGCACTCAGCTAGGAGGAAGCCTACCCCAGAGCCACCTGTGTCCACAGCTTGTGTCCCTGTTCACAGCCTGTGCCCACTGGCGAGGCAGCCTGCCTGGGACCGCCTTGCCCAGCCCCGTCATGCCAGTCCCACCCACACACCAGCGCCCACCTGGTTCTGCTCGGGGAGCAGCCACAGCCAGCCTTCTGTGACCTTTCACACCTAGTGCCTTGGCCTGGACCAACCTTTCTGTGGGGTGTCTCCCACCCTCACTCCACCCAGCCACCCTTGCACATGCTGCCCTGGTATCCTGGGCACTGAGGGGCTCCTGCCTAGTTCTCAGGGTGCATTGCACTGATGTGAACCATCTTGGGAAATGTTTAGCAAACGTGGGTGACCAGACAGATGGACAGTTGGGACAGGTCACAGGGAGGGGGCAGAGCCTAGAGAGGCGGCTTCAACAGGGGAGGGAGAAAGTGCAGGACCAGCGGCCAAGCCCCTGCTCACGCCCTCCTCTTCCTCTTACAGATGAAGATGACGCCAACAGACTCGGGGAGAAGGTGATCCTCCGGGAACAAGTGAGGGAGCTCTTCAACGAGAAATACGGTCAGTGTCTGGGGCGGGGCGCTGGGGCCAGCAAGGGGCACCGAGGCAGGAGGGGTGGGGGACAGGGAGGGAGGAGCTGGGAGTCCATCAGCTAAAGTGTGTCTTTTGCTTTTTTTTTTTAAATAAATTTTGAAATTCATTTTCAAGTATATTTAAGAAAAAGGAGAATGATGACATGAACTGCCTTATAACAGAAACCCAGCTGTGCACTTAATTTTATCAACTCTTATTTCATCTATTTCCGCATCCAGACTTTTCCCTTTTTTTAAGTATTTTAAAACAAATCCAAGTTCCTGTGTAATCTCATTGATAAATTCTCAAGTAAGGACATTTCTGGAGCCCGCTGGGTGGTAACCAAGAAGGTTGGTGATTCTGACCCACCCAGAGAAGCCTGGGAGGCGGGCCTGGTGGTCTGCTTCCCGAAGGTCAACTTCCCAGATGTCCGCTTCCCGGAGGTCCTGGCCTCGGAAACCACAGAGCAAGTTCTGCTCTGTAGACGAGAGGTTGCTCGCTGTGCATCAGGGTGGACTCTGAGGCCATTAGCTATAAGGACTGTCCTCTTTGGTGTGACATCCAGCCTTACCTGTCAGCCCTAGGTGGGCACGGTGACAGTCTGCACCAGGCACCTGTGAAGGTGTCCTTGTCAGGGGGATTGGGTTTTAAATTTTCCTGACTGGATAAAGAAGAGCACTCGTGGAGATTTGTAAACCCTCCCTGGGGTATGATGGCTGAGCTGGGTCCTGCGGGGGTCCCAGCCCTTCCCCAGAGGACCTCACCCCTGACAGGGGACATCCTCACTCTGACTGCTGTGCCCACAGGTGAGGCTCTGGGCCTGAACCGGCCTGTGCTGGTCCCTTACAAACTGATCCGAGACAGCCCGGATGCTGTGGAGGTCACGGGCCTGCCAGACGACATCCCTTTCCGGAATCCCAACACGTACGACATCCACCGGCTGGAGAAGATCCTGAAGGCCCGAGAGCACGTCCGTATGGTCATCATCAACCAGCTCCAGTGAGTGACCGGCACTGAGGGCAGTGGGCGTGGACAGGGGTCATGGGGCCAAAGGGTCATCCCCAGAGCAGGTCCCGCCAGGAGCCGAGAAGAGAAGGAAAGAGAAAGTTCCACAACTTTTTTTCAGTACCTCACTTCTTTGTAAATGTGTGTGTGTGTGAGAGAGAGAGAGATAAACCACACATGTGCACATACACACATCCCTGGTTTTAAAAAGTGAAGTGGATCATACAGTGTCCAATCCAAGGAAACCATGGGTACTGTCTCATGTCCCTCACTTGGCCTTGTGTGGACACAGGCGGGACCCAGGCCAGATAGTGCTCTCGAGTAACTGACCAGCTCCGTGTAGTCTGGATGGACCATGATGCCATCCATTGAGGGACTAACCTGCTTGTGTTGTCGTTGTTGATACTAAATAAAGCTGCAAGTAAAACAAAAGTCAGCGCGTGGCAGCGGCAGCCTCCCTCCCAGATGAGGACACCAGGCCCACGGGTGCTGCGTCTCACCTGGCACTGTCAGCCCCGGGCCGGGTAGTCCCTCACCTGCCCTGTGGGGATCGACCTCTGTTCTCACCCAGGTCCCAGCACCAGGGATGCATCTCAACCTCCGGAGATTCCAGGAGCAGGTGGGAAGGGAGTCAGGCTGTATCCTCTAACTGCTCCCCCTCTTTCGTTTTCAGACCTTTTGCAGAAATCTGCAATGACACCAAGGTGCCAGGTGAGTCAGAGGCCCCGGAGGCAGATCTGGTCCAGGTGGTAGATTTTATCCAACCGCAGAGAGGAAAGTGTATGTCCCTCCTACCCCAGTACCTCCCCGGGGGCCTTGAGGTCTGCACCCCCATCTCGAGAGCACCTTCTGAGGGTAGCAGGAGGGGAGCTCAGACAGTGGGAGGTGCCCAGAGGCCGGGGGATGGTTACATGACCATGAGGGGTGAGGCGGGGGTCTCAGGAGGGGAGCTCAGACAGTGGGAGGTGCCCAGGGGTCAGAGGTGAGCAGAAAGTGGGTCATAGGAGCTGACTGAGTGGGGTGGGGCATGACCGGGCAGGGGTGAGGCAGGTGGTCAGTGGCCCCCAACATTCTGCCTGGACAGCAGGGCACGCACCTGCAGGCGGGGGAGGTCTTTTAGGCTCTCAGTTCACAGGATCTGGGGCCCACGTGGTCCTGTGGTTCTGACTGAGGAGACGTGCACTCTGGAGAGTGTACCCCTCGGTGGTCTCAAGGGGCACCTCTGATTAAGAAGCCGTGGTCATGATCACTCGTACCCCGTATCTGACAGTTGGGACACTGAGGCCCAGTGAGGGTCAGCACTTTAATCCATCAGCTCCGGGGAGAAAGCTTGGCTTAGTGTCTCTTCCTGTTGAGACGTACCGTCCCAGGAACCCAGGAGAGGGCCAGCGTGGGCGGGAACCATCTCAGTGGGGTGGGTGGGGGTTTGGTGGGCTATGACCCCTGCGGTCACTCCCGGAGAGGCCCAGCCGCTGCTCTTTAAGAGAAACTTTGGTTTCATTCAGCAGCATCAGAGCAGCTGAGTCCACGCCAGGCGGGTGCAGGCCTGGGTGCTCTCTGCACAGAGGCGCCCGGGAGTCCCCCAGCGTCTTTCTCAGTGAGCTCAGAGGGGCGACTGTTTCCCAGGACTAGAACTTGAACTTAGATATCCGTAGCCAGTGTGTTGGCTGTGGAACCCGTGAACTCAGTGTTCCAGTCTGGGATCCTGGTCCTCACACCTGGCTGGAACAGTCCCCGTGTTGTGTGGAGAACAGGTGCCGGGCATTAGGCTACGTGCTGTGCACAAGATTCCGTGGGACCTCCCGGCACCCCCGTCATTCTGCGCACGTTCTGTCGTGAGCTGCTGACCCTCAGTGGCCCCACGCGCGGAGCACAGTACTGCCCACTCCTGCACCATCTCCCCGCTGGACGTTGTGACCCATAAAGCTCTGGTTTCCAAGGGGTCACCAGGCTCCGTGGAAGCCTGTTTTCATCACAGCAGCACGCAGGCCTCCACTGACAGATGGGAGGGGGCGTGCATGGGGTGCCCTGACCTGGAGGTGAATGCAGACCATGAAAGGCAGGAATCCTGCCCCGAGCTACCACCGCTTCATGGTTCATGAGGAACTAAAGGTTCAGGGCTGCTCACAACCCCCAAGTCTGGGGTCTGCGCAGCTCTGGATGCGCCCTGACCGTGGCCTACAGGCTGGGAAGCCTGCCAGAGTCCAAGGGCAGCTCAGGGAGTTGGAGAAAGGCTAGAATCCTGCAGGGGGGTGATGTCCTGGGAAAAGTATAAGGACTGATGCTTGACTCTTAGTTGGAGGTTGGAGTTCTGGGTGCAGCCGGAGGTACCTCCGAAGAAAGACCTGGCAGTCTACTGTGGCATCAGCAGCCTTTCCTCCTCTCTGACAGCCAAAGACAACAGCATTCCCAAGCGCAAGAGGAAGCGAGTCTCCGAAGGAAATTCCGTCTCCTCTTCCTCCTCGTCTTCCTCGTCCTCATCCTCGAACCCAGAGTCTGTGGCATCAACCAACCAGATCTCCCTCGTGGTAAAGTCCCACAGATTAGACCTGCCCCCCCTCCCTCCAGCTTCCTGCCCCCCTGGGCAGAGACTGCCCACGCCGGGATGTGGATTGGGGTACAGAGAGGCCCCAGGCCCTGAGGGGGGCACTCTCGGCCTGGAGTCACACACACAACTGCCTGCCCGCATGATGCAGTGTAGTCTGTCCCCGTCACGGGGCCTCACAGCCACTCAGGGCATCCCTGTGGGACAGCAGGAGAGCTGAGGTCAGGAAATGGGTGCAGAGGAGGCCACGGACCCTGAGCTGCACGTCCACCCTGCGATGTGAGGGGACACGGTCAGGAGAGGAGGCCACAGCACCCTGTGATGTAAGGGGACACGGTCAGGAGAGGAGGCCATAGCCCCCTGTATGTGGGGGGACACAGGAGAGAAGGCCACAGTTCCTGAGCTGCACGTTCATCCTGCGATTTGGGGGGACGCAGTCAGTAGAGGAGACCACGGCCCTTGAGCTGCATGTCCGTCCTGTGATGTGAGGGGACACTGTCAGGAGAGGAGGCCATGGCCCTTGAGCTGCACGTTTATCCTGCGATGTGGGGGGACACTGTCAGGAGAGGAGGCCACAGTCCGAGCTGCATGACCACCCTGCCATGTGGAGGGGCACGGTCAGGAGAGGAGGCGCCTCTTCTTGGCCTGTTAGCCAGGACCCCACCTTCAGCTCCAAGTCCTCTTGAATTGGGGGTCCCTTCTACCCCAGGAAGACTTGCATAGGGGACCCTGAGAGTTCTGTCTCATAAAATGTCAGCTCTGAAGCCCTGAGCTTATGAGGACAACGTCCGGACACTTTTGAAGATGGAGTTAGGGTTCCTTTACCCTTTGGCCAATGCTCAGACAGGTGGGCTTTGCCCTCACCTCCTGTCTTGCCCCTGTGGTCACATCATGACCGGTCACTGGCTCCTGCTACCCTGAGACCTGATGGCTTCCTAGGTGTGGGAGGCTGGAGGAGGAGACTGAGTCTGTGGGTCACCACCCATCCAGAGTCACAGGACTAGTCCCCCCAAGCATGTGGGGCCAGCTCAGAAGGCTGCACTCAGACCCCCTGGACACTAGGAAGCAGAGGGACCCGGCAGTGGTCACATCCTCTCTGGGCCTCCCAGGCCCAGTCCAGAGCCCTCCAGAAAGCGCTGCCCTGCAGTCGGCTGGCATCCTGACCTGGGCCCTCTGTCCCCTCTCTCCAGCAGTGGCCAATGTACATGGTGGACTACGCCGGCCTGAACGTGCAACTCCCTGGCCCACTCAATTACTGACCTCAGCGCCGCATTGAGACCTCACTCAGAAAGACTAAAGGAAATGTAATTTATGTACAGAATGTATATTCGGATATGTATCGATGCCTTTTAGTTTTTCCAATGATTTTTACACTATATTCCTGCCACCAAGGCCTTTTTAAATAAGTAAAAAAAAAAGAAAAAAACCCATTGCCTCCGCTCTTCATTGTCAGAAGATCCCTTTTAGAATGGTGGTTGTGGCTGTCCCGGGGGTGAGGTCAGGAGGCCAGCCTGACAACTGGGCCCTAGTGTCGGGGTGCAGAAGCCACTCAGGTGTTTGCTGCTGGTCCGTGCGACGTCCAGCGAAGAACCACAGGAGGCCAGGGCCCAGGCTTGAGCCTCAACTGCCAGGGCCCACGCACAGGACGGTCAGCATTGTGGCTCTGTACTGAGCCAGGGGGAAAGGGGCTTCACGTGACTCCTGGGGGACTCACAGTGGGGTGGGGGAACTGTCTGACCCCAGTCACCCTGGTGAAGTCACGTTCAAGTATGGTGTCACTGGAGAGCGATATCTGCAGAAGGAGTCTTCAGCTGGTCCTTCTGAGATGGGGAACTCGGGGCTGTACTGGGCCACAGCTGTCAGAGACCATTCTGGAGTAGGTGGAAAGTCGAAGGGACAATACGGAGGTAGTGAGACACGCTGGAAGGGCCAGTATGCTGCCCACAGCCTGGGTGTGGTAGTGGTCAGCCGTCACAGGCCACATTTTTAGTGAGCTCTGCCTTCCCAGTAGGGTACATGGTGATCCAGTCCCCACCTTCAGGGTGCAGACCCGGATCAGTTCTCAGTCACTGCAGTTGTCCACACCAGCACCTGTCCATGCAGGCTGGCTTGTTTCAGGAGGCTGGTAGCTTTTAGCAAAGCTTCTAGAAAGACCAGGAAGGAAAGCCTAGCAAGCTCCTGCCAAAGACCAGCTGTGAAAGCAGGAGCTGATGCAGCATGAGGGTAGCTGGGTCTGACCTCTAACCACTTCCTAAAGGACAACTGTCCCCATCAGTAACACCATAGCAGCAAATAGCAGCTTAGTCAGACATGCCATCTCCCCTGCACCTCTGTTCACCAATCATTAGGTTTGACATTTGTTGTTAAGTCACGGACTTTACTCACAGTGTGGTACTGAGAGTGAGGTTTATGAGAGAAGTAAGTAAGTGAGGGAGGCAAAGACTGTCACCCAACTCAAGTCCAGGTCTTAGCCCAGAAGTCCCAAGTTACAAACCCTCAGAGAGTCCAGGTTCTAGTTTGAGTTGAGCAGCTTTTCCTTCCATCATCTGGCAAGAACAGCAAAGCCTTTTAACTGTGGCCTTTCTCTCAGGGCTCCTCTGATTCCCCTTTGCCCATTTATCCACAGCAATGCCACAGTCTCTGTACCACCATCACCAGGGTCTCACTCTGTCTGACTCTCACTAGGCTCTTGCTCCAGTCTTCCTCAGGTCTTTGCTGTCCAGCGTGGGAAGCACTCTCGCTCTTTTGCTAGTCCCACAGCTATTGATGATTTGGAAGACGACCAGCTCCAGTGAAGGGAAATAAGAGGGTTCGCCAGGCAAGGTTGGTGAAGCGTCACCTCACATGCCCTGGGCATGTCACTGTGTACCAACAAGTCAGAACCAACCCGCGTGTCTGCAGTTAAGGTAGCTATAGAGACTTAGAGAGGGGTAACGTAATGGATAAAAAGGCCAGCTTTTAAGCTAAACCGTACCAGCCAATGTGAATCTTTAAGGCTCCTCAGGAGATGATGGGGCTGACACGGGACTAGACAGATGTCCCTCTACAGGTGTGTAGGGCTGCTATGAGTTAGGCCAGCTGCGGCTAACCAGGACACGGGCTGGGTACCTTGTGAGAAATGGGGAGTGGACACTTGAGTACCTTAGGGTTGGCTGGGCCAAAGGGGAGGAATGAGGAAGAGAGCACTTTGCTGGAACATTTAAGAAACAAAACAGGACTGAGGAGGTAGTTGCAGATTTGAGGGGAGAGGGCAGGTGGGACAGGGTATGGGACAGCAGGGCTTCAGACCCCAGTTTCTGCTTGTTCAGTTCTGCATCTACAGTAGGAATACTACTAGCTCCAGTGACGGGAACTAGGAGGGTTCACCAGGCAAGGCAGGTGGAGCGCCATCTCACAGCATTGGGCATATGACTGTACCATCGTCAGAACCAACCCATAGCTGACCCTCCAGTGGCTTTCCAGGGGCAGTAAATCCCATGGTTCTGCTGGTGGATTTGAACCATATACTCTTGTCTTAGCAATGCAATTCCTTAACCACTAAGCCACCAGTGCTCCTCAGGACATGATGTTAGGAGGGGCCAGGTCTTGGAAGGGATAACATACTTAGGTCAGCAAAAGAGAGGAAGACTTTTTTTATTAAATTTTATTAATTTTAATGAACATTTACAGAGTTTTGGGGTTTCCATTCATTCATTGTTGCACTATTTTCTCTACCCTCCTCCCCAGTTCGTTCTTTTTTTACCCCCCCCTTGAAAGTCTGTTTTAATTGTCCCATTGCCACAGTGCTTGTCAAAGCCAGTTCTGATTAATCTCCTTTGTCAGTGTGTCCTTTGCCATTCCCTATCACTCCTCCCTGAGAGAGACCTCACCCTGATTCATAAGGAAAAGGGGATGGCGCATTCTCTTAGCTACTTCCTGCTGAAAAGGGACGCTGTAGGTTGAGAGGAAGACTCTTAATGAGATGGACTGACACCATGTGTCAGTGATGGCGATTGCACAGGACAGGGCAGGGACAGATCTGCTGTTTGGAGGATCACTGTGGATGTGGCTGAGGTCCAGGAGGAGGCCCAGCTGCTTGGACTTGGCAGGCCCAGAGCTGGGTGGGAGGCCTGCCCCAGCCGGTAGAAGAGCTGTGTTAAGGGAGCTCTAGTGGCAAGAAGCTGCACTGCACTCCCAGAGGTAGGCAGTTCGAATCCATCCGAGACTCTGCTGGAGAAGGAGGGGCAATCTCCTCCTGTACCAGTCAGATCCTATTTGACAGTACACACACACACACACACACACACACACACACACACACACTCTAATAATGAATGAATGAATGAAGAGCTGCATCATGGGAAGATACCAGAAGCTACAGAAGCATCATGATCCCCCCCCCCCCAAACTGCCAAATTGCTCCACAGACACTGGTGGCTCACCTCCATCCAGACATCTGGCCAGAATGTCTCCTTCCACCTCCCCTGAACCGGACCTGCCTTTCTCCAGAAGAAAAAATGTGCGTAAGTTTTCTCCAGGAGACCAAGTATGCAGGAAGACCTCTATGTCTTGACCACCTCTCTCAACGTGAAAACCAAGGTCCGCTGCTGTCAGGACTCAAGAGGCCCCTGTATGCAAGGCTAGTGTGTTTTCAGGAGCGCTGAGCTTTTGAAAATAGATCACCATGCCTTTCTTCCCCGGTGATTCAAGGTGGCCTCAAACCTTCAACCTTTCAGTTGGTGCTAGGTGTCCACGGCCTGGAGGCAGTACAGAAATTGTGAACTAGAGGACAAGATGGCCCCGGCGCGCTGTCCCCACCCCCGGTCTGCAGAGCGACCCGCTCTCCAGGATGACGAATCGCCGCGTTTTCCTTCCCACCGCGCGCGGGTGCTCCGGACCCTCCAGCCACGGTGGCCTCGCCTGGCGCCGCCCAGTCTGCGGCCGGGCATCTGCGGCCTGATCCAGGGCGGCGGGGCCCGGCCCGGGGCTGCAGGCCGAGCTTCGCGGGGCGGGGAGCCGGGACACGGGGTTTCCACCCCGGCAACCAGCTGCACCGGCGCGGCCACCTCTGGCCACCTCCAGGGCCTGAAGCCTGCAAGTAGGCAGACCGCCTGCAGCCCTCCACCAGGCAGAGGGGAAGCCCTGGTCCGAGCCCTTCCCTGCAGCAGACCTGGGCTCCTCCTCCTGCCCCTGGGTTCTAGAAGGATCTCTGGAGTCGGGGAAGCCGGCCTGGGCGCGCGCCTCCAAGCTCCTCGCGCCCCTTCCAGCTCCCTGCGCCTCCCGTTCCACGCGCTCTCACCAGCCCCACGTTCCCCGCGCCCCCTCCAGCTCCACACCCCTCAATTCCCTGCCTTCTCTCAGCTCCGCGCCCCCATCTCCCCGCGTCCCCAATCTCCCCGGGCTCCCTCAGCCTCGCGCCCTCCCCAGGTCCCGGCTCCCCCCCAACTCCCCCCTGCTCCCCCAACTCCCTGCGGCCCTTCCCCAGCTCCCTGCTCAGCCCAGATGCTGTTTATGCAGCCGGGGCTCCAGAATCTCAACTAGCGCGCTTTTTAAAGTGATTTGATTCCGAGCACTCCTTCTTTAATTAAACTTCATTTAGCTGCCATCTGCCTGGGTTCAAACTGGCTTCGTGTTTTGTAACTCCAAATGAGAATTGTTACTGGATTTGTAAACACGTCCCCAAAAAAATCACAAAACACTTTGAAAAGTAATAAATGAGGGAGGCGGGAGGAGTGTGAGGAGCCGCATCTTAAGCGCCCTAATTGCTGGGGAGTGCGTTCTGGTGGGTACATAATCATTTTATATACAAATCTTTGTATAAAACTCTGCCATCAATGAAAAGATCAAGATTATAGAAAATGCTGGAATTATATCAGACTGAAAACAGTAATAAAGCAATAATGGGCACAGGGACAAAGCTGGGGTGCAGACAGGGCCCCTAACACCTGCTTCCTCTCCCCCTCTTCCTGCCCAGGTGCCTCCCTGAGCTGCTCAAGAGGGGCGCCTGACCTCCATGGCCCCCCACCCCTTGCAGTGGAGGAACCCTTGTGACAGGGTGGCTGACCCACAGCATTTCCAAAGCGGCCATCTTCCTAGAAGCTCAGCAAAGCGGGTGCTGAGCTCCAACAGCCCACCTTTGTGTTTGCGATGGGCACGGAATTACTGTGCACGGGGCCGCCTTGGTTCTATGCCAGAGGCCTTGCAAAATACTCTCCCAGATAGTAATTTTTTTAATATGTCAATGCTTTATTAGTTAAATAAAATTTTTGTTTAATTTGCCTGTGGTTTAATGGTAAGGAGTTGTGCTGACGACCCAAAGGCTCATGGTTTGAATCCACCAGCTGCTCTGTGGTGGAAGGACAGGCAATCTACCAGAAGTGAGATTTACAGCTTCTGAAAACTCACTGAGGGTCAGCTCCGAGTCAGTTCCAATTAACCGATTCAATGAACAAATGTCCTGTAAGGGAAGCTCTGGAAAAGAACTGCACTGTCAAGCCAAAGAAAGGCGCTCTGTTAGACTCCACCAGTGCTCTGGACAAGAAAGACGGGCATTGGGGCAATCTCCTCCCCCATGGTTTACAGCTTCTGAAAGCTTAGCTCACCAGAGGGTCAGCTACGCATCAGTTCCCACTCCATGGCCCTTAACAACTGTGTTGTGTTGGGAGTTGTTGTCTGTTGGGAGGGACAGTCTTATCCATGCAATTTGCAGCCTTGAAACCCAGTAGAGTCAGCTATGAGTCAGTTCCCACTCTGTAGTAATGAGTTTGAGGGTTTGTTGGTTTTGATTTGGGTACTTTGTTACACTATCCACCCTAGAGGAGGACATCATGCTTAGAAAACTAAAACTCATGTATCCCTGAGGATTTGGGGGATTTTTAAAAATAATTTTTTTATTTTAATAATTTTAACATTTACAGAGATTTTGGATTTCCATTCATTCATTGCTGCACTTCTCTCCTCACCCAGCCTTCCCCCACCCCACTTCGCTCCTCTCTTTGAAAAGTAAAAGAAACACTCCCTCCCTGGTACACAATCCCCCCGCCCCCCTCCCACCGCCCCAAGTACACTCCACTATGCAACCTTAATTATGGACTCTTGTGATAACCATAATACTGTATCATACATTGCTTTTAAATTATTCTTTCCCTCATCTGTTTCAGTGCAGTATACACAATTTATCCAGTTTTTCTCAGTCTTACCCGAACCCTGGTATCAGTCCCATTTTATAGCAGTGGCACCATGCAGTATTTGTCCTTTTGCGACTGAGATATTTCACTCAGCATAATGTCCTCCAGGCTCACCCAATTTGAATAATATTGCATGAGTTCCTTGTTTTTAAATGCAGCATAGTATTCCACTGTATGACTATACCACAGCTTCTCTATCCATTCGTTTGTTGATGGGTTGTTTCCAACTCCTTGCTATTGTGAACAAAGCCGCGATAAACTTGGGTGTGCATGATTTGGGGTATTTTTATAAATATATTCATACTCTTCCCATAAGACCCAGCTATCCCACTCTTAGCTGTTTACTCAAGAGACATGAAGAGTTGGGCTCATGTACAAACCCGAAGAGAAATGCCTGTCGTGACTTTATTCATAATGGCCCAGCTGCCCGGCAGCAGGCAGACGGAAAAATCAGTAAGTGTTGCTGAGAGGTGCAAATGGTTAACACACTTTAATGTGTTCGGTTGCTAAGAGAAAGGCTGGCAGTTGAGACCATCCTCGGATGACAGGCCTGACTATTGAGTTCTGAAATGTCAGCCCTGGCACCCCCACAGGGCCCAGTTCTACTCTGATCCACTCTTAGCCACTCTGAGATGAGATTCAATGAGTCGGAATCCACTCCACAGCGAGTGGTCAATGTCCCTCCTCCAGGAAGAGGGCCTGGCCATCTACTTCCAAAATACCATCCCACAGGGCCCATGTAGGTCACAACAGCCCACGCTCCAGCTCATTCTGGGGAGGGGCACAGGACTTTCAGCGTTTTGTTCTGTGGAGCCTGGGGTGACCAGGAACTGGCAGCCCCCAAGCCTCCAACTGCCCAACTGGCCACATCAGAGGATGGGAGAGAGGAGATAAGACGGAGAGGGCTGTTTATCCCCTTCTCACACACCCCTTCAATGGCTCCAAGAGCCCTGGTGGTGCTGTGGTTAAGTAAGTACTTGATTGTTGACCAGGAGGTCAGCAGTTCAAATGCAGCAGCTGCTCTGAAGGGGAATATGGGGCAGTCTGCCCCCGTGAAGATTTGCAGCCTAAAACCCTATGAGGCCATTCATTCTATGCTGTCCTATGGGTGTTAGATGGACAGGACTCACTGTGGGTTTAATTGTTATTTTAATGGCTTGATTAAAGTTGGATGTTGCCTACTTACTATTTTCCAGGGGGGGAAACTGAGGCTTGAAGTAAGAAACAGGAAGTCTGTGGAGGGACAGGGCTGGAGGCCAGTGGGTCTCAGGTCCATGGCTCTTGGGGGTAACATTTGAGGTGGAAGCTTGAGAATCAGAACTGGGAAGGTGGATGGGGGTTGAAGTAGTGATTAAAGGAGATTAAAGGAGACCCCTGCCCACTACTTGTCTGGCAGGGTGGGACCCTTGGTCCTTTCCTGCCTGGGGGTGCCCTTCCTGAGGACTTTTTCCTGTCATTTGTGTTTCATTTACACATCCCCTCCTCCCTTTCCAGAACACAGTGTCAAAATAGATACTCTTCAACTTGGAGGTTTTAAACTTCATCTGTTTTTATTCTTTTATTATTATTTTCATTATTCTCTATGACTGCCATTTGTTATGTTTGTATTTCCTATTTCTTTCTATCTCCCTGCCAGAATATAAGATTTACCCAATGGCAGGGACTGTGTCCAACTTGCTGACCATTATAATCCAGCATCTCACACCCAGGAGCTCTGGTGGCGTGGTATGTTCCAAAAGGCCAGTTAAAGCATCAGACTGTCAACGCACCAGTCACCAGTTCAAACCTGCCGTTTGCTCTGAGGGAGGAAGAAGGGTGCTTCGTGTCTTAGTTGTCTAGTTCTTCCATAGGAGAGATACGTCACAAGGGGATGGCTTTAACAGACAGAAGGGTCTTCTCGTAAAGCTTAGGGTCAGCTATGAGTTGGTTCTGAGTCAACAGCACATAAGATCATAATTTAAAGAGGCCAGAACTCCAAATTCAAGGGGTCCAGATACAGCAGAAACAAAAATGAAGCAATAAATGAAACTTTCACTAAGTTATATGATACTAGGGGACATAATATACTTGTTCCTGTGTGTCACAGAATTGGAACTCACCCACAGCTGACCCTCCAGCAGGTTTTCAGAGGCAGTTAATCACATGGGAGGAGACTGCCCATCCTTCTTCCACGGAGAAGCCGGTGGATTCAAACCACGTACCTTTGTGTTGACAGCACAATTCTTATCATTAAGTCACTGGAGCGCCGATGGTTAAGTGGTAAGAAACTGTGCTGCAATCTCTAAGGCACACAGTTTGAATCTGCAAGCTGCTCTGTGAGAGAAGGATGGACAATTTCCTCCCGTGTGAGTTCTTGCCTCTGAAAATCTCCTGGAGGGTCAGCCCATGAGAGGGTCAGCCCAGCGTCCACACCATTAAGCTTTTTACTCACTGTGTGTGGAATCCCAAAGTGTGCTAGACTGTTTCAACATCGGTCTATGCAAAAGCCCACTTTACAGGCAGGAAGTGGGGCAGGATAAGGACCAGATGAGGACCACTCCTCCTCCTCCTCAGCATTCCTGCAGATCAGGGTTCAAATGGCTCCTATGCGTCCCAGGACTCCAGTGTCACGGGATTGTGCAAGAGCCTGTGTGTACACAAACCAGCCAAGTCAACATTGTGTCTTATTTTACAGCTCAAGGATCTAGGCTCAGAAAGATTAAGGGCATATTTCCAGGGTTACAAAACTCCAGGGGATTAAGCACCAAGGCGGGACTCAAACCTGTCAGCCTGGCCCAGGTGGACCCTGGCAGATTCAAGCCTTGTATGACAGCATCAGAGAAATGGGTGGGAAAGCCATGGGCAACTCTAAGTGCTGGGGGCTTCTTCCTGGGTCTTCTTAGACTTGAAGAAGGTTTGAAGTCCAGGTTTGGACAAGACACTGCTCTTAGTTTACAGAAGGGAACATGAAGCAGAGGAACACACACACACATACACCGTTAATTAGTGGTGTTCCTGTAATAATAGCTCAGTGCCTGGTCCACAGATACAGAACTGCCCACTGCCCGTGAATCGAGTCCAGCCCATACTGACTCTCACTGGGTTTCTGAGGCTGTAAGTGAACGACTGCCCTTCTTTCTCCTAGGCAGCAGCTGGTGGATTTGAACTGCTGACTTTGGAGTTAGTAGTCCAATTCACTATATATTTTGCCACCAGGGTTCTCAGTAACGGGGGGAAAGAACAGATCAGGGAGAAAGAGTCACACAAGTTGAAGAACGGGATCAGTGCTGCTGATTGTACATGGCGAGGCTGGAGGGGAGGTAGGCTTTGCTCTGTATGCTTTTCAACAATAAAAAGCAAAAAGAGAAACTGGCATCTGAAAAAGAGCCTGAGCAGTAAGAAGCCGTTCTCCCTCCACAGTTCTGAGCACACCTCGTTCCCACGCAGACATCCCTGTGCTTTTCTGGTGGCTTAGTAGTAAGAAATTGTACTACCAACCCAAAGGCACGTGGTTCAAATCCACCAGCTGCTCTGCAGAAAGAAAATGGGCCATCTCCTTCAGTGAGGTAGGCAGCCTCTGAAAACTCACTGGAGGGTCAGCCACAGGTCGCTGCTGACTCGACGGCACGCAGCAACATGACTCTCTTCCCCCATGCTGTCCCGTCTTGTCCCCATACGTGGGTCTCCTCCAAGGCTCTCCGCCTTGCCTCTTGCTTCCACCCGCTAGGAGAACTAGGAAAGAGTCTCTGATGGCTTAGTGGTTAAAGAACTCACTGTGCCAGTCGGATCTGATTCTACAATACCAACAAGAAGGGGGGGAAAGGCTCAGCTGTGATTGCTGAGTGAAGGGTTGGCTGTTCAAAACCCACCAGCCACCCTAATGGAGAAAGGTAGAGTGCGCATCTCAGAACCTTAAAGGGCGGCTCTCCTCTGCCCTGTCGGGTCGCTGCTACACATCGCAGGGCTGTTGTTGTCGTTGTTGTTATGTGCAACTCACAGCAACAATAGCTCTGAACTCAGCCTGTCCCAAGCCAGTCTCACTGTCTCTGACACACCTCCCCCATTATCTCAGTTCCTGTGTCAATCCATCTCATCCTGGGACTTCCTCTCTTTCCCTGTCCCTCCACCTTTCCAAGCCACTGCTCCCAACATATGTGTTGTAAATCTTCATCTCCAGACCAAGGCTTACAACCCATTCAGGAACCGGGTTATCTTGGTCTGTCCTGAGTCTGTCTCTTGCAAAATGTAAAAGGAACAGGTTAAGGGAGAGATGGGGAAGAGAGATTACAGGAGTTGAGGAATCCTTATCAGGAGACAAGGACCTGCCCCCAGAGCAAATCTTTTCCCTGTTTGTTAAAGTCATTCCCTTGTCAGAGCAGCAGTAGGGAACAAAGAGCCACTGTGAGCCCAGATGAACTCAAGGCCAAGGGCTGGGTTGGCTTTGAGCTCCAGTGGTCTAGTGGTAAGGAGTTGCACTGCCAGCCCAAAGGCACGGGATTCAAATCCACCAACTGCTCTGCAGGAGAGAGAGAGGCAGTCTCTACCCACTTGGATTCTCTGCCTCTGAAAACGCGCTTTCAGAGGTTTTCAGAGTCACGGGAGGAGATTGCCCATCTTTCTCCCATGGAGCAGCTGGTGGATTCGAACCTGCATGCCTTTGGGTTGCCAGCGTAGCTCCTTAGCACTAAGCTCCTGCCACTTTATTTCATAGGTATTATTGTTGTTGTGTCCTGTAGAGTCGGAACCGACCCACAGCTGACCCTCTGGTGGGTTTTCAGAGGCAGTTAATCGCACGATAGGAGATTGTCTATCCTTCTCCCAGGGAGCAGCTGGTGGCCTCGAACTGTGCGCCTTTGGAATTGCAGCACAGTTTCTTGCCACTAGGCCACGAGAGCTCCCTTTCATATGTATAGCGGTTGTCATCTGTTGTAGTGCCAACTCATTGAGACTCAATGAACAGCACATGGAGCCTTGCCCTACCCTGGGCTGGTGTAGCGTTAGAGGCTAGATTTCAACATGTATCTTGAGGGGACACACCATGACCAGTGCAGATTCTGATCTTCCTTCTCCAGGCTGGAGAACATAGGTGGTATTAGCTGCCTGGCCTTTCCCCTTCCCTTAAAAATCTTCCCTAAGAAAAAACCTCCCTGCACACCCATGTTTATTGCAGCTTTGTTCACAGTAGCAAAGAGTCGAAAGCAGCCTAAGGGCCCATCAACAAACGAATGGATAGAGAAGCTGTGGTATAGCCACACAATGGAATACTACACAGCATTGAAAAACAAGGAACTCATGCAATATTATTCAAAGTGGGTGACCCTGGAGGACATTATGCTGAGTGAAATATCTCAGTCA
>NW_006399830.1:10984133-11013883 GCF_000299155.1 Elephantulus edwardii | reverse complement strand
TGAGGGAAAGAACAGATTAGAAGTGATATATGATTGAGTATTATGGTTAGCACAGGAATCCAGAATTAAGGTTGCATAGAGAAGTGTACTCGGGGTGGGGGGAAGGGACATGGGAATTGTATGCTAATGAAGGAATTTTTTTTTCTTTTTTCTTTTTTTTTCTCTCTTAAGAGGGGGAAGTGAGCTGGTGGGGAGGGGTGGGCAGGGAGAAAATTGCAGTAATGAATGAACGGAAATCCAAAACCTCTGTAAAAAAAAATTTAAAAAAAAAGAAAAGAAAAAACCTCCCTCTTCCCACCCAGGTGACATGAAACCGCTGGCACATCTGGGAGACCCCAGGTTGCCTCAGCCCAGCCGGCTGGTCCAGGGGAAGAAGCTCCCTCAGCCGCGTGGGGCTGGAGGAGATGGGGGGCTGCCTGAGAGCTCTGGTCCACAATGCACAGCCTCTGCCGGTCCCTGGGAAGGGCCAGCACAGCCACCTGTCACCTGAGCAGCTGCTGGAGTGAGAGAGGGACAGGTGCGTGGCCCAGTGGGGGCTGGGAGGCTCTGAGGAGGAGGAGACAGAAATCCTAGCTCCTGGACCGGATCAGGGAGATCTGTTGACACTTCTGGAGCCTCTGCCTGCTGATGGCCAGCTGCTCCCGGCTCTTGCTTGTCCTTCTGGGCTGGCAGCACCCAGAGGGGGAGCCCAGGACCGGCCAGGAATGACAAGTGGTTGCGTCAAGTACGCCAGAGGGCTAAGCTGCACTGAGGATTCCGTGGTCCTGAGTGACCAGAGGGATTGTGACTGAGCCGGGTGACTCCAGCTGCTCCCTTCCTGAGCTACCCCCTCTCTTGAGGCTTCCTCCTCTGAGAGGCCCACAGGAGGGACCCCCACCCTCGACTATTTCATGTCCCCCTGCTCCCGCCCCTCACACCCCCGCCCCCAACAACAAGAGCAGCAGCTGTCCCTCACTCCTCCTCTCTTCACTGGGTATTTTTTCCTCCTCTTTTGTTCTCTCTCCTCCTCCTCATGCCTCTCTGGGAAATGTGATGAGAACTTTGAAAGCTGAGCCATCTTGGGATGGGGCTGCCAGATTTAGCAAATGAAAATACAGGACTCTGGCAAAGTGCGAATTTCAGATGGACAGCAGATCATTTCTCAGGGCAAGTGTGTGGCCCTGTGGCGAGCTCCGGTGGCCAGATGTTAAGTAGTTGTGCTGCCAAACCCAAAGCACGTGGTTTGAATCCACCAGCTGCTCTGTGGGGGAGAGGGGGGCTATCTCCTCCCTGGGGGATGGACTGCCCCCAGAACAGCCACTGGAGGCTCAGCTATGGGTTGGCTCTGACATGACAGTATACACAACAACAACAACATGTTTCCCTGAGGGAGCTCTGGTGGCCTAGCGGCAAGAAGCTGCACTGCAATCTCAGAGGTGCATGGTTCGAATCCACCAGATGCTCTGCTGGAGGCGGAGGGACAGTCTCCTCCTGTACCAGTCAGATCTGATTTGACGGTACACACACACACACACACACACACACGTTTCCTTGAAGCATTTGGGCTCATAAAGAGAGTAACTGTCCAGCGTCCCTTTTCAGCAGGAAGTAGCTAAGAGAATACGCCATCCCCTTTTCCTTATGAATCAGGGTGAAGTCTCTCTCAGGGAGGAGTGATAGGGAATGGCAAGGGACACACTGACAAAGGAGATTAATCAGAACTGGCTTTGACAAGCACTGTGGCAATTGGACAATTAAAACAGTCATGGGGGGGGAAGAAGAACGAACTGGGGATGAGAGTGGAGAAAACAGTGCAACAATGAGTGAATGAAAACCCAAAATCTCTGTAAATGTTCATTAAAACTAATAAAATTTAATTTAAAAAAAAGAGAGTAACTGTCATTCGTCCAGCACCCCGATTTTGCTGGGTGGCCTGTATTTTGTGTGGCAGCCCTCCCTGCATTGCAACAGGACTCTGGTGTGGAAAGGGGAGGCCTGGGGGAGGGAAGACGGGAGGAGGAAGAAGCGAGGCAGCAGAGAGGATAACCATGGTCTCCCTGCACTGTCCCCCAGCTGTCAGGGCACCTCCTGCAAGATTGGAGCTCAGACAGGAAGCAGCTCGCCAGCCAGAGGCTGAGGCCGGAAACCCGGTGCCACTGGTGAGGAAAGAGGAGCAGGGAAGGCCGCAGCTGGACGAGAGCCAGAGACCAGGACTGCTGGCCTCACAGCTGCTGTGGGGCCTGGGCCTCAACACAGGGCAGGTGTCCTGAGGGCCCAGAAGGGAAGAGCAGCTGCCTGAAAGGCCAAAGGTCATGCTCCCTGTCAGCTGCAGGACTGTGCGGTTGGCCCAGGACACCTGGCTCCTGGCACCCAGCCCATGGCCAGCTGCAGGCACGGTGGGATCCAGCTGCAAGTCGAGGCCCCAGGACAAGGAGGGACCAATATGTGGGGAAGCCAGAGGCACAGTGTACAGTCAGCATCTGTCTGTCTGTTAAAGAAGTGAAAAAGCTCCAAATAATAGAGGTGAAGCGCCACAGAGAGCAGTTCTGTTAATAGTTAACATCCGCTTGGCCAGTGTCAATCACAACTGAAATATTTTACTTTAAAAATCTTGTTTCTGTGCTCACTTCAGCAGCACATAAACTAAAATTGGAACGATACAGAGAAGATTAGATTAGTCACACCCCTGCACAAGGATGGCATGCAAATTCATGAAGGGTTCCATATTTTTTTTTAAAAAAAGAATTTTCTGTTACTTCTTTTTTTTTAAAAAATTATTTTTTACCTTTTTAAAAATTCCTTCATTGTTGTATGTCTTCTTCTTTCCCCCTTCCTCTGCCCACTTTGCAATGGACCTCTTGTTCCAGATTGTTGTTTAAACATATTTTTAAAAAGTCTTTCTTAGGGAGCTCTGGTGGCCTAGTGGCAAGAAGCTGCACTGCAATCCCAAAGGTGCACAGTTCAAATCCACCAGATGCTCTGCTAGAGAAGCAGGGGCAATCTACTCCTGTTCCAGTCAGATCCAATTCCATAGCACACAGCAAGCAATAAAAAAGGAAAAAAAATTCTTTCTTGATTACTAATTACACTGCTTCTATGATATTCTGACCACTTCCACACAGCTCACTCATTCCCCAGGCTCTGGGTCTCTGGGTACAGTCACAGCGGAATGATGGGAGGAACATTCTAGAAGGTGGCAACCACAGTGTCTTGCCTGAACGGGAAGTTGATAATGTTCTTTCCATGAGGTGGCAGTAGTTCTACAAGGAGTTGTGGAAAATTATTTCACTTGAAAATCTAATTCTCTTTGGGGCCATTAGAGAAATTCTTTTCCTGCCTTTGAACTTACCTATCGGCAGTACATAAGCTAAAACTGGGAATGATACAGAGAAGATTAGCATCACTGATGATGATGATGATAATTATAATAATAATAAATAATAATAATGCTGTGATGCTGGAGGCTATGACACTGGCCCTTCACATACCAGCAGGGTGACCGTGGTGGGCAGGTTTGAGTGAGGCCTCCAGTTTTAAAAGGAACCAAACAGCCCATTTCAGTCCAGTCGGAATCGACTCATGACTGACCCTCCAGTGGGTTTCAGAGGCTCCAAATTGCCCAGCGGGAGACTGTCCATCCTCCTATGGAGCTGCTGGTGGATACGAACCGCTTAGCAGCACAACATCCTAAGGACTATTTCACCAGAGCTCCCCTCATCTCACAAGGACACCCCCAAAATCAGTGCGCAAGTAACAAAAGGCACGAGGTGACGCCTCAGTTCCATCATTCCAACACCTCTCTTCCTTTGCTGCCTCTACTACTTCACCGCCACCCTTAAATGATGTTTCAGTTCCGAGGTGCTTTTTTTTGCTCATGTAAGAACAGATTATCCGGGAGGCTGGGCTCTATGAGGAGAAATGCGGGGTCAAGATTGATGGACGATCTATCAACAATCTGCGTTATGCAGATGACACAACCCTGCTTGCTGAAACTGAGGAGGACCTGAAGCGCCTGCTGCAGAGTGTCAAGGACTGCAGCCTCCAATATGGATTGAGGCTCAATGTCAAGAAGACAAAGATTCTCACCACTGGACCAGCATCAGGATGGATGGTGAAGAGATTGAGAATAAAGCAACTGCCTCTTTTTTTCCCCAAAAAAATTTTACTACTTTTTTTTTTTAAAAATTTTACTACTTTTATGTGTGTACTGTCAAATTGGATCTGACTGGTACAGGAGGAGATTGTCCCTCCTTCTCCAGCAGAGCATCTGGTGGATTTGAACTGCGTACCTCTGGGATTGCAGTGCAGCTTTTTGCCACTAGGCCACCAGAGCTCCCCACAACTGCCTCTTTTTAACACCCTGTAACAGGATGAACAATCTGTCTTAGAGGACGTGCGATGAGGGTGCTCCTGAGACAAGTATGGTGAAACTTCATCTCATAGACTTTGGGGGTGCTATCAGGAGGGGCCGGTCCTTGGAAAGGACGTCATCCTGGGGCGAGTAGAGTCAGTGAAAGAGAGGAAGGCCCTCAAGGGATGGACTGACACATGACTGCAGCAACGGGCTTGCGCACATCAGAAACGGTCAGGAACACAGAGCGGGGTTCTGATCTGAATAATGTTTTAAAAAGAAGAGATTTTCTCCTAGGACATGTGGGAGAGACCGCCTTATCAGGCTGAAACCGGTGCTAGCCTCTCCAGCCTGTGATCTGTGGCTGAGATTTTGCTCCCTTTGGTCGTGGCATCTGGAGAAAGCGCCAAGCTGTCTGTGGAACCTAGATAAAGAAGGCCCGGTGAGTGCAGGCCACGCTCAGCAGGCGAGAAAACACTCTGTGGAACTGTCCCCACACCCTGCTGTCCTGGTGTCTCCTCTGTAAGCCCACACAGCCGTCCGGGCAGAGGGACAGACTTGGGAGGTTCACGCCTTTGTCTCCTGCTTCTCGACATAAAACCAAGCTACCTTTCCCGCTCCCGCTCCTGTCTCCAGGGACAGGTGGCAGGTCTTGGCTCTGCAGTGATGGATTGGCACCGTCCCCTCAACAAAGGACTCACACACAGGCTGGCAGGCGTGAGGACAATGCTGGCTAGGCCATGTTTCACCAAACAACAAATCATCTTTCAAAGCAAATCCCACTTAAAAAAATAATCTATTCTGCATTTGAACTAAAACAATTTTTAAATTAACTTTCCTTTCCAAAAATAATAGTAATAGATGGAGCAATGTCTTGTTTTCTGTGTGGTCCTGCAGAACTTGGACGCAATAACATGCCCTGCACTTCCGGCTCCTGAAACAGTGGGCCTCTTTCTGGCAGCCTTGGAGGACAATAGGAAAGGTCATTGCAAAACAACTCTCCCAGAGTAGAACTTGGGCTGGAGGTGGATACTTTCAGGTAAGCCAGGCGAATCTCAGCAAGGGTCCAAGCTCATTGATCCCAAGCAACAATGCACGGATGGTGTGTTCACTTTCTAGGAATGTCCTAACAAAATGCCATAAGCCAGCTGGCTCGTAAGAACAGGAACACCTTGTCCCATGGTCCTGGAGATAGGAGTCCAGCCCTGTGTGTCAGCCAGGCCATGCTTCCACCTGCCTCTAGACATAGATCCTCCCTGGTGTTGCCCAGCTTCCACAACACACAGATGTTCTTGCTTTCTTCATATCTGAGGGCATCACTCAGACTAGATTAAGACCCACCCTACTCCAGTCCTGACCTCCTGTTAATTCCATTTATAATACCTTCAAAGACTCTACTTTCAAACAAACAAGGACATGTTCCCATGAGATGTGCACAGGGGTTAGGGCTCGCTGGGGTACACAGGTCGTCATAACAGAGGATAAAGACCTTGGCTCTATTGGCCTTCCAAAAGGCTGCCTCTGTGCCCAGCAGTGCCCACTGGACTTCCTACCCTGTGCCCATCAAAGCCCACTTCTGCTCTGGGGAGCCCTGTGCCGTCATAGGTCCCTTGTCCCTGGATCCCTGATTTTGAAAATGACTCAGACACAGTCCTGAGGGACAGCTGTTTGACCAGCAATTTCCCTCTTAAACTGGCTAGAGTCACCAGGTCTCTTTGTTCCAAGGCCACATCTCCGGCCCATCCCAAGTCATGACTTTGTGCCTAGAGAGTCCTTGTGTTCAACAACTTTGCTGATGCATAAAGGGACCACTGTTGCGTTTCACACAGCAGCAAACCATGCACCATCTTCACTAGGCCATCAAAAGTGGCTTAATGTAATCTGGGGGCCTGTTTTTTGAAGCTGCTGCTCTAGATGTGGGTCCTGTGGATTAAGAGCAAGGAAAGATGCATTTGTGGCAAGCAGAAAGTTCCCGGTTTTTCAAGGAGTGCCAGAAGGGTCACGTAGAGCACTCTCAGGGCACCACGCGGCGAGGAAATGAAACAAAATCAGCTGCAAAGGGGACAGCATCTACCCTCAAGGTCAAGGCCAAAGCCCTGTTGTGCAGAGAAGCCTGGGCTTGGAGCACAGGCCTGGGAATCTCACCTGACACATCTGGTTCTGCAGGTTTGGCTGTGAGGTGAACTCCTCCACCTGAGGGGCCCTCTGTACTCTGTCCCTCCCACATCAGCTTGGTGCAGCCAGATAGGTGAGGTCAGCTTCTTCTGGCGCCTTGAGGACTCCCACGAAAAACCAATTAAGAACAACCCTTGTCTCCATGCTGAGGACTGTTATTTTCCAGAATGTTCTGGATACTGTATCATGGGTGGAAGACGTCTGAGCTGAGTGAGCATGAAGCTTGTTAAGCCAGCCAGGGGACACTGGGCAGCTGTGGCTGACCTGTGGCTTCTCTCATGATGCCGCCAGCCTCATCCCTTTCCCCCCAGCCCCACCCTGTTGTTCAGGTATGAGGTTAGAGGGTCCTAGCCACACCTTACGATTTGTAACATGGGTTACACCTCCCACAAGGTGACAGCACTTCTCCCACTTTGTCCATTTCCTGTTTCCACTTCTCTTTTTTGCAATCTCTCCCTACCTTGGAGAAGGATAAGGCATCCTCCCCCCATCTGATTAACTGCCTCTGAAAACCTGCCGGACGGTGAGTTCTGGGTCCGTTCAGAGTCAGCAGTACACAATAACCACCACCACCCTTCCTGCTGGCCCTTCGTCAAGGAAAACACTATCCTTTGATCTTGTGTGGTTGGTTGTAGTAGACAGTGTACACCTCCCAGGTGTTATTGTTCACCTTATAGGTCTGTTAGGCTGAAAGTCGAGCACAGGGGTAGCTCTACAGGGTTTTCTTGGCTGATTGTTGGGAAGATTGCCAGGCCTTTCTTCCAAGGTGCTTCTGGTGGCCTCTTCATTGTTTTTTCTTCCATTCCTGCCCTTCTTTTGCATATGAAGGTTTGCAATTAATTGGCTGCTTGTTTCAGGAGAGTGGGGAGTGAGGGGAGGCTGTGACCCTGGTATTTTAAAGGAAACACTGGTGGCGCAGTGGCAAGAAGCTGCACAGCAATCCTGAACCCACGCAGTTCAAATCCACCAGCTGCTCCAAAGAAGAAGAATGGATCTCAAAAGACAGATTCATGTCCAGCACAGAAATGTAGCTCAGCACATCGCAGCTGCGCTCTGCACAGTAACCTGAACCAGAAACCACCCACGTGTTCTTCACGGGTGAACACATGGCCGCATGGCCGTACAGAGGGGCACACTCTGCACAGCGTGTCCACCGGCGTCAGGAATCGGCCTGGTCATGGATGGAATCATGTCCTTCAACACACATTAGACCAATAGTTGTAAGAGGGCTAACAGTGGAAGGCACACTCCCTAATCCCATCTCAGGGCAATCTGTTTCAGGGGAGGGCTGTGACCTGAGAGGGCGGCCCTCGGTACCACCACTGGCATTAGAAGGTGTCCTTTCAGACGCAAATCACTGCAGGAGGAAGCTCTTTGGTACCAGGGAAAGTCAGGAGATGTGGAACTCTCCAGGGAACGCCTGGCCTACAGATGCTGAAGGAAACCACGACCTTCCTTCACAAGTGAGAGGGGGCCTTCTCCAGCCAACACTCTGCACTTGACCTCTGGCCTCCTATGACACTCTGCTCTTGACCTCTGGCCTCCCGTGCCTAAGAGAGCACGTTTCCATTCAGGCCACCCACCTGTGGTATCTCTGCTACAGCAGCAGTAGAGAATTAACACAGTCTGAATGAACAAAGCCTCACATCAAAGGCTACATCTTCTATGGTTTCCCTCCTTGAGATTCTAGAACAGGCAAAAAAACCCCAAAATGGTGACAGAAGGCTAATGGGTGACCACCTTGCTGCAGAGGGTGGGAGGGATCTTTTCTACCGTGGAGGCCACATAGGTGAATAGTTTGGTAAAAACTCACCTAACTATGACACTTAAAAATGAATGCATTGTGTTGCGTGTAAATGACACTTAAATAAAATTTTTCTTAGGTATTAATTGTCACGACATGAGTCCAGGACGAAGGCTGCATGGTGGAATGGACTTGGAGGGAGGGCAGGATTGTATAACAATGAAAGAATTTTTCTTTTACTTTTCAGAGAGAAGAACGAACTGGATGGGAGGGGTGGGCAGGGAGAAAAGTGCAACAATGATTGAATGGAAATCCAAAGTTTCTGGAAATTCTCATAAAAATTAATAATAAGGGAGCTCTGGTGGCCTAGTGGCAAGACACTGCACTGCAATCCCAGAGGTACACAGTTCAAATCCACCAGATGCTCTGCTGGAGAAGGAGGGGGCAATCTCCTCCCGTACCAGTCAGATCTGATTTGACGGTACACGTAAAAATAATACAATAAAAATAAAAAAAATTTAAAAAAGAAAAGAATAATAAAGTTTAAAAAAAGCTAGGAAAAAAAATGTTTTTCTTGTGAAATCAAACCTCCTGATCGAGCTCCCCTGTGAGGGTGGTGAAGTTTACTTGGAAGTGGATGCTCGAATGGTGGGCATCCTGACTGGCCGATGTGTCCAGCACAGAGCACTCAGCTGGCACAGATGGTGCATTGTGACCCAACCACAGATTCTCCAAACTGGTCTGCATCTTGTCGCCAGGTGTCATAGACCAAATGGCAGCCCCCAGGTAACTGTGCAGGTCAACACTTCCTTATCTCGTGTCACCACTCTTCCCCTCTCCTCCTCTGTGAGGAAAGTTCCACGTGCCCTTCAGGACCTTGGCTCTCACTGCAGCTGTGCCAGTAACTATGTCCCAGCGTGTGGATGCCTCTGTCCTCACACAAATCCACAAAAGCAAGAGGTCTGGGACAAAGACGGGTTTATCTCTGCATTCTCCGAGACATCTGTACTGGGGCAGCCACAGGCTCCATGCAAACAGATGCTAAGCTTCCCCCTGGGCAGAGAGCACTGGGCTTAGGCATCAGCACTAGGGGAAGGCTTGTTATCTATGTAGGTTGTGGAAGAAGGTCCTTGTTTCCTGCAGCATTTACTATTGTTATTGTTAGGTATCACTGAGTCATCTATGACTCACAGTGACCTTGTGAAGGAATGGCGTGAACTCCAACCTGCACTGCCCCATCCCCGTGATTTCTGATGAGCTTGAGCCTGTCCTTACAAATCTCTGTGTTGATTCAGCTTGGGGGGGAGGTTCCCCTCTTTTTCCGACCCTCCACCTTCCTCAGCATGACGGAGCCTTGGAGGCATGGTGACGTAAAAAGGACCTGTGCACACTGACCTGTTAAGCATCTGGTTGTGAACTAAAAGGTCGGCAGTTCAAAGCCACCAACTGCTGCATGAGACAATGATAACAGCAGTCTGCTTCCTGCCAAAAGCACAGCCTTGGAGACTCTATGAAATAATTCCTGCAGGGCTGTGACACGGAACGGACTTACTGGCAATGGAAGGAATTATGAGATAAAAACCCCAGCATGTACAGGAGCCCTGTCCCTGCACCTGGGGACTGTTTGGAAACAGGCTTTTGACCAGTAGAAAGATCTGGATTGGGGAGGCGATCTCATGCGAACCCACCTGACCCATTCTGAACTGCAAACCCACTACTAAAGGGTGGACTCACCCTGGAAATCGAGCCAAGAGGACAGAAGGGACCACCTCAAATGTCTAGCGAGGCCGACCTGCACCCACACCGCGGCTGGGGGGGTTGGACAGCAGGCTTTGGGGGTTGCTGTCAAGCGCTCTAACCACCGCACTACCAGGGCTCCTAAAACTCGAGTTTGGATAAACTTTCCAGTCTGTCCCTCTCTGCAAACTGTGGAAATCTCTGTCCTGGGATTTTCCTCTAGGTCTGCCCAGGGGGCCGCTGTAGGACAGTGGAATCTCCCCGCCCTTCCCCTCACCTCCTCACCAGCCACCTAAGCGCTGCCACCGCACTGCGCACAGCTCCTTCCCGCCGCGCAGATCAGAGCTCCGGGCCTAGGCCAGACGGAGGCGGAGACGGGCGCGCGCGGGACTTCCGCAGCGGGGAAACCACGGCGGGGGCCGCGGGGGAAGTGACGAGCTGGGGGCGCGGATGGAGCCTGGTGGTTTGTGTAGGCGAGGCCCCTGGAGGTGGTCTGGGGTGCCCAGAGCGGGGTTGCCCCGGGTCTGCGCGCACCTGGGACCTGCGCGCGCGCTCTCTGAGGTCAGTGCATCTGGGGGCTGCAAACCTCTTGTGAGCAAGCCGACAGCTCCATGCATGTGCTGTGTGCACCGAAGCGTGTGTCTGTACACACACACAGTGGGGCTAGTGGGGGAGCTGCGCCGCCAACTCAAAGGTCGTACCTCCCTCTGGCGGTTCGAATCCACCCGCAGCTCTGCGGGAGAGCAATGGGCAATCCTCCCCCGTGGTTTACAGCCTCGGAAACCCAATGGAGGGTCAGCTGTGAGTCAGCTTGACTCCTTGGCAGTGAGAGAGATCCATCCATAGGCGTTTTGTTTACTGAAGAGCATCTGATGTTAATTAGAAGTCTAAGGTGCGCCTGATTCAGGTCTTTTCAATCACTTGCTATGTCTCTGAGAACTGGTCAATGAGGATGATGGAAGAATTGATGCCTGTGGACTGTGGTGTAGAAAAAGAGGACTGAATTGCTTATATGCCTGCCAAAAGAACAAACCGATAGATGACTTGGAAAAAATGCAACCAGAATGCTTCTTGGAGGAAAGAATAGCAAAGCTTCATCTCTTGGACTTTGGGCAGAGAGGCTGCTCCCTAGAAAGGGCTATCATTCTTGGAAAGGTGGAGGGTCAGTGAAAAAGAAGAACCTCAAAGAGATGGATTGTCACAGTGACTTGAGCGATGGGCTGACGGTGTCAGAGACGATGAGGCTGGCACAGGACAGGACAGGGTTCAGATCTGTCGTTCATAAGGTTGCCATGAGTCGTACTCACCTCCATAGCACCCATCAACCACATATCATTTTCGTGTGACAGTCTTTTCTTTTTTAAAAAAAATTTCATTTTTATTATTTTTGTGCATGTACCTTTAAATCAGATCTGACTGGTACAGGAGGAGATTGTTCCCCCTTCTCCAGCAGAGCATCTGGTGGGTTCAAACCATGCACCTCTGGGATTGCAGTGCATCTTCGACAGTCTTTTCTTACCAATGATTTTTTTTATTTTATTTTTTTTTTATGTGTGTACCGTCAAATTGGATCTGACTGGTACAGGAGGCGATTGTTCCTCCTCCTTCAGCAGAGCATCTGGTGGATTTGAACCGCGCACCTCTGGGATTGCAGTACAGTTTCCTGCCACTAGGCCACCAGAGCTCGCCAAAATAATTTGTGTTTGGGTTTTTTTTTTTAATTTATTTTATTCTATTATTTTTGTGTGAGTGTACCGTCAAATCAGATCTGACTGGTACAGGAGGAGATGGTCCCTCCTTCCCCAGCAGAGCATCTGGTGGATTCGAACCGTGCGCCTCTGGGATTGTAGTTGCAGCTCCTTGCCACTAGGCTTACCAATGATTTTTGGCACTAAGCCTTACAGATTAAGAAATTTGACCACATTAACAATAAAACTTGTATGTAACAACAAAAGCAGTCACAAAAGGTCACAGAATACCATGTAACATGTGTAAAGAATGTATTTCTTCATTTATGAGGTGCTCTTGCAAGATATCTAGGAGAAAAAGCCAAGGCACTCATAGTGAACACTTAGAAAAACATCATGAATGCTGTTTGTAGAAGCAGAGATGCAAATTGCTAACAAAAACATGCTCAGAGTCTCAAGGTCATTTGTAAGAAATGTGCGCACCAGAACCACAGTCAAATGCTGTCCTGCACCAGAACTGGACAAGTTGTAGAGGAGATGGGCATTTCCATCCTTTGCTGATCCTTAAAAAAAAAAGCAGGCAGGTTTTTGGAAGAAAAGTTGGCAGAGTGCACAGGTCCTTTGTGTTAGATAGAGAAACAGCTGAGAGATTGACATCATAATTTTGCTAAAAATTCACCTCTAAGGCTTCTTCAGGAAAGTATGCCAAACAGATACAGCAAAAGCACAGGAAGCAGCCTAAAAGTCTACATGAAGAGGACTTTTTACAAGAATATTTATACTATGATCTCATTTCTATACATCCTGAAAGAGTGTATATAGGCCAACATTAAACAACTTTCTGAAGGATGACTTTGGTGACAGAACTAAGGCATGTTTTCATGTTTGAGTCTCTCTCTCTCCCGAGGATATTAATGAGATATATATCGATTTGTGTGTGTGTGTGTATATATATATATAATGTTGTTATGTACCATTGAGTCAGAAATGACTCACAGTGACCTACCAGCAAATTTTCAGAGAAAACTTTTTCCATAGAGCAGCTGATAAATTTGAACCGTGTGCCTTTGGGATTGCAGTGCAACTTCTTCTTACCACTATTCCCTCAGAGTTTATATATACCTGGACCAGGAGGCTGTTGTGCGAACAGAGCAGGGGAGGGAGCACGGCAGCATGGTTTGGAATTGGGAAGGGAGTGCGTCAGGGATGTATTCTGTCTCCATACCTGTTCAATCTGTATGCTGAGCAAATTATTCTAGAAGCTGGACTCTATGAAGAGGAATGTGGCATCAGGATTGGAGAGAGACTCATCAATAGCCTGTATTATGCAGATGACATAATCTTACTTGCTGAAAGTGAGGAGGATTTGAAGTACTTGTTGCAGATGATCAAGGAATGAAGCCTTCAGTATGGATTGTGTCTCAATATCAAGAAAACAAAACAAAGATTCTTACCACTGGACCAATAGGCAGTGTCATGATGGATGGAGAGGAGATTGAAACTATCAACAGCTTTATCTTGCTTGGATCCAGTACGAGCAGTCCGGAAATAAGGAGATGCATTGCAATGGGAAAATCTGCAGTTAGGGATCTTTCCAGATTATTGAGGAGTAGTGATGTTAGTTTGAGGACTAAGGTGCATCTGATTCAGGCCATAGTCTTGACGATTACTAGCTATGCATCCAAGACCTGGACAATGAATAAGGATGACAGAAAAAGAATTGGTGCCTTTGAGCTTGGTACTGAAGAAGAACACTGAACATCCCATGGATGGCAAAGAAAATTAATGTCTTAGACATTGTTCAGCCAGACTGCTCCTTGGAGGCAAGAATGATGAGGGTTCACCTCACATACTTTGGACATATTTCTAGGAGGGGCTATTCCTTGGTGAGGGACATGATGTTGGGAAGGGTGGAGGGTTGGTGAAAGAGAGGGAGACAGCCAGGTGGATTATATATATTCATGATAGAGGTGAAGAGATTGAGATTGTTCACAGCTTTAGATGCTTTGCTCTACAACCAACACTCTTGGTACCAGGTGAGCCACGAAATTAAGAGACAAATTGCATTGGGAAAGTGTGCTGTCAGAGATCTCTCCAAAGTACTGAAGAGCAATGATATCAGTCTGGAGACTAAGGTGTGCCTGATCCAGGCCATGGTCTTTACAATTGTTTGCTATGCATCAGAAAGTTGGACAATGACTAGGGATGATAGAAAGAGAATTGATGCCTTTGAGCTGTGGTGCTGGAGAAGAGTATTGAATATACCATGGACTGCTAAGAGAACAAACAAGCTCATCCTAGAGAGGGTGAAGCCAGGCTGCTCCTTGGGGGCAAGTATTCTGCAGCTTCATCTGACATACTCTGGACATGTTGCAAGGAGGGACCAATCCTTGGAGAGGGATATCGTGCTTGGGAGTGTGGAGGGACAGATAGCGTGAGAGAGGACGACCCTTGATGAGATGGATTGATTCAGTGACTGGAGTAATGGAGGTAGGTGTATCAGAGACAATAAGATTGGCACAGGATAGAGCAGGGTTTAGGGCTCTTGTCCATCGGGTCGCTATGAGCTGCAGGCAACTCGACGGCACATAACAACGTTTATATATATAAACAACATACACCAAAAGGCCCTCAAAACCCTACCCGTACTGCTCTTTTAACTTCCACTGTTAATGCCACGTCCTCCATGAAACATTTCCTGCTTCATCTCAGCCTTCTTGTACCATCTCAGGGCATTTCTCTGAGTGTATCTCATCTCTGCCGCCTGCAAGAGGGCCGTGACCGCCGATAAGCAGCAGCAGGTAAGCATTTGGGCTTTGGGATCAGGAGAAGTTAGAGTTTGGACTCTGCTATCAGTGTGTCCTTGACCAGTTTCCCCTTTCAGAGCCTCGTTCTTGTTCTTTTTGTTGTTGTTCGGGACCTTGGAGTTGGCTGTACCTCCTAGACCCTCTGCAGACAACAGAATGAAGCACGGTCTGATCCACACCATTCTCGCCGTCACCGCGGTGCTGGAACCCACTGTGGCGGTCACCGCCGTGTCAACCCATTGTTGGCCGGCCGCCTCGTGTGTGCCTTTTTTTTTTTTTTTTTTGTGAGGGAGTGTGTCTTGGCAAAGTGCGCTGAATAGCTCGCCAGAAGAATAAACTCTTCTCTTGAAAGAAGAGCAGCAAAGGAAGTAGCAGTAGAAGCAAAGGTGTTGCTATTCCATTGCACATACTTTGGGCATGCCAGCACCTGGAGGGAAGAACCAGGTCTGGCACAGGAGAAGGATTAGTGAGAGGAAAGAGAGAAAACGAAGAGAGAGGGGGAGCCTTTTTAGCACCTGTAAAATGGGCAGGTTGTTCAGGACACACTGAAATAAGCCATTAAGCATTGAGCACTGTGTGTGACACAGATGGGGCACCCAGGGAACACCGGCCACTGGAGGACCTTTCTGGTCTCTACCTTCCCCATCATCTCAGCAGCTGGTGTGTTACTGTTAAAGTAAAAATTATGTCTATGCCAATAAATTTTCAATTCATTACAGCTTAGTTAATACATGACTTTCAAATTGTGGTAACATTATCTCTTAGTAACTCGTTATCATGACTTGGGTGAAAGTTTACAGAGCAAACTGGCTTTGCATTTAGTTCATACACATTGTCTTTTTTTTTCATTTATGTATTTATTTCAGCATTTCTTTTTTTTAGATTTTATTTTAGTGATTTTACAGAGATTTTGGATTTCCATTCATTCATTGTTGCTCTACATTGTCTTTCTTTTTTAACTGTTATACTCACGACTGTTATTTTACACATTGTCTCTTGACATCAGGTATGTTGCTCACACTGTAACAGCACAATTCCCATTCTCTCCCTGTTTTCCACTTCAATTTACACCTAGTTCCTTTCCTGCCTCCTGAGCTTAATCATATAAGTGCTGATCAAAGGACAGCTCAGTGCTTTCCTTGGTTCAGGTTTTGTTTTGTTTTGTTTTCAGGTATTTGCTGGTTGTTCCATGGAGCCCAAATGCCTGTAAGTTTGGCTGAGTGTTGATTCTTGGAGGTGACTCCAGTTCAGGCTTGAAAGGTGATTGAGAACTGTATTCTCAGGAGCTCCACCAGTGTCCATCAGACCAGTAATCTTGGTGGGTTTCGTTTTGTTTTCTTTCTCATGAGTCTGAGTTTAGTTTCCCTTTTCCACCCACCCTATCATGACCTTCTACTGGGCTCCCATCCAGAGCACTCAGTAGTGTAGTCGGATATGATCTAGCTCTTCTGGTCTCAGGGTCCTAATGACTGAAGTTCATTAAGACCCTTAGATGTTTGGGTTTTCTCTCTTCTTTGCTTCAGGGAGCTTGATGGCCTAGTGGTTAGGAGCTGTACTGCCAACTCACAGGCAGGTGGTTCAAATCCACCAGGTGCTTCACAGCAGAAAGATGGGCAGTCTCCTCTTGTGTAATTTACAGTCTCTGAAAACCTGCTGGGGGCCAGCTTTGAGTTGGTTCAGACCCCACAACACATCACAACATCAACAACTTCTTTGCTCCAGACAAAAGGAAACCAATATGTGTCGAGATGAATTGTTTCCTTAAATCTTTGTTTTTCTTCTCTCTCCTTTGTTCCAAAGGTGAGAGAAAAATATTTTTATTTCAGATGATCACTTAACTAGCTCTTTGTTTTGTTTTAACCAGCTTTTAAGTCCCCAGTCACTACTCACCATTAACAGGGTCTAGAACCTTGTGTTTGTGGATGGTTTATCATTGACCTTGATGACTTCTTGGGCTACAATCATGCACTCCTAAGGCTCAGAGACTCATTCCCTTCCTAGCATTTGGTTATAGCTAAGAAGTCCATATCCCTTTTGTCCTATTTGCTTTGCTACAAAGTCAAAGTCAATGCCGTCGAGTCAGAACCAATGCACAGTGACCCTCAAGCAGGTTTTTGGAGGTTATAAATCACATGGGAGAAGACTGTGCATTTTTCTTCCTTGGAGGGATTCCAGTCACGAGAGCGATGCACCCTTCAGGTTAGCAGCCCAACTCCCCTCAGACTGGGCCATCAGATCTCCTTGCCCGACTCCACGGATGATCTTTTTACAGAGAACTCTGGGGTTTGACTCTATGCACAGTCTATTTACAGGGCTCCCTGAGGCCTACTGAGTAAGGAGTTCCACTGTCAACCCAAAGGCAGATGGTTGGAAGCCGTGAGCTGCTCTGTGATTCGTACGGTTGTAGATGCTTTTCTCTTCACCTGCTTAATATGTATTGAGAGCTTTTGGACCACGAGCTTTGAAAAACTGGTTTCCCAAGTACTTCGGAGTCAGACAATAGCCTAGCAAGCAGCTTAGTGGATGTCAGTTTGCCTTAAGCAGTGTGCGGTTGTGCTGGTTTGGTTTTGTTTTGTTTCTGGCAGTGTGCTTTTTTAAAAGACTTATCTGTGTGCAATGGTTTATAGAAACAGAAATCCTAGGGTCCTCAGCAGCCGTGTTCTAAGATAAATTGTTACTGTGTGAACACTATTCTCTGGCCTTCTTCCATAGCAATTCCCTTAAGATGGGGTCTAAAGGCCTCTGGAGGAGCTCTAACTAGCAGGACGCTGTGATTCTCTGGGTGAAATATTGCTCCAGATAGAAAACCATGGGGTAACCAGTACACTATTGCTAAGGAAAAGGAAGACACAAGAGAGGTGCACGAAAGTTATGAAGGACAAAGGCAAATGCCCTGACATTCCACATCAGGCCTGGTCAGTAATAACAGATGTGGGGACACATGCCACCAGGAAAGATGAATGAGACATCTACAGCTGCACGAATCCAGCCCACGGTGGTTCTGTAATCACGCACTCATTGCCGTCAAGTCGCAACCAACTCCTGACTTGCCCTCTGGGGTTTTGAGAGGCTAAAAATTGCATGGGAAGCAACACACACACACACACACACACACACACACACACTGTGTGCCACTGAGTCAGAACCGACCCATCGCTGACCCTCCAGTAGGTTTTCAGAGGCAGTTAATCACACGGGAGGAGACTGCCCATCCTTCTCCCACAGAGCAGTTGGTGGATTTGAACCACGTGCCTTTAGGATTGCAGTGCAACTTCTTGCCACTAGACCACCAGAGCTCCCTACAAGTATATACAGGTTTGGCAAAAGATATTTCTACATACAAATATATATGCGCTGCAAATATGTCCACATAGATAGTAAAACCTGTCTCTTCACATGCCCGTGAAAGTCAGACGACGGGAAAGGAAGACTGAAGAAGACCTGAAGCGACTGGACTGTGGTCGTGAGAAGAAACAAATCTGGGAGAAGCACGGCCAGAATGCTCTTAAAAGCAAGGCTGCTGAGACTCGGCACACTTACTTTGGACACGTTATTGGGAGTGACCAATTCCTGGAGAGGGACATTCATGCTTGGTAAAGCACAGGGTCAGAGAAAAAGAGGAAGGAAGACCATCAGTGGGACAGCCTGACACTCTGCACCTACAGGCAACAACCAGGAAGATGGTTTAGGACCTGGCAGTGATTCCTTCTGGGGCTCATACGTCCTCCCGGATGATGCACTTAATAAAAAGTAGAGCGTATAGTGGGCAAAGGTGTGAACACTTCTTGTTGTTGTCGTTAGACTCTGTCGAGTCAAGTAGGGCCCGTAGTGAGCGGGGAACAGATCTGAGCCCTGTCCTATCATATGCCGTCCTCATCATCTCTGACACAATTCCTGTCCGTTGCAGCAGCCACTGTGTCAATCTATCTGGTTGAGGGTCTTCTTCTCCTTCACCGACCCTCCACCCTTCCCAGCACCATGTCCCTCTCCAAGAACCGCCCCTCCTAGCAACATGCCCAAAGTATGTGAGACAAAGCTTTGCTTGTGCCTCCAAGGAGCACTCTGGCCCTCTTCTCTAACACCACAACTCAAAGGCATCAGTTGTTCTGATATCTTTTTTCATTGTACGGGTCTCAGATGTAGAGCAAGTGACTGAAAACACTGTGGCTTGAATCAGGAGCACCTTACTCCTCAAACTGACATCACTGCCACTCAGTAATTTGGAGAGGTGCCTGACTTCAGACTTTGCCAGTGCAATACATCTCTTGATCCCTTTTTTTTAAAAAAAATTAATTTTAATGAAAGTTTACAGAGACTTAGGGTTTCCATTCATTCATTGTAGCACTTTTCTCCCTGCCACCCCCCCACCCCAATTCGCTCTTCTCTTCGAAAAGTAAAATTCTCTTATTGTTATACAATCCCTTCCCCCAAATCCACTCCACTGTACATTCTCATTCTGGACTTCTGTCATGACAATAATACGTAATCATATATCCCTTTTAAACATTTTTCTCCCTCATCTGTTTCAATGCAGTATACATTATTTATCCCCTTTTTCTCAGTCTTCCCTCAACCCTGATGTCAGTCCCTTTTTACAGCAGTGGCACTATGCAATATTTGTCCTTTTGTAACTGAGATATTTCACTCAGCATAATGTCCTCCAGGGTCACCCATTTTGTATAATATTTTATGAGTCAGTGAACATATTCAGAGATTTTGGAATTCCATTCATTCATTGTTGCACTTTTCTCCCCACCCACCCCACCCCTAAAGTTCCTTGTTTTTCAATGCAGCGTAGTATTCCATTGTGTGAATATACCAGAGCTTCTCTATCCATTCATTTGTTGATGGGGTCTCCTGATCTCTTGACTGCTCGTACCGAGAGTGCTGACTGTGGATCCAACTAAGATGAGGTAGCTATAGTCTTTGATCTTCTGCAGCAAGCAGTTCAAGTCCTCCTCACTTTCACCATGCAAGGTTGTGTCATCTGTGTAATGAAGGTTATTAGGGAGCCTTCCTCTGATCCTGATGCCACATTCTTCTTCATAGAGTCCAGGTTCTTGGATAGATTGCTCAGCATACAGACTGAATATGTATGGAGGAAACAGCCCTGATGCACACCTTTCTCAACAGTAAACTGCATAACATTCCTTTGCTGTTTGCGCAAGAGCCTCTTGGTCTGGGTCTAGGTTTCGCATGAGCATAATTAAGTGTTCTGGGATTCCCATTCTTCTCAGTGTCAGCTATAATGTGTTGTGATCCACACAATCAAATGCTTCCCAGTCAAATGGAAACTTCCTAGCCACAGCCAAACGCCTTGAGGGACTAAGTTGATGAATTAGGGACTTAGGTGGCATGTGGGTTGACTGTTGTAACAGTCAACAATGTTTTACACTTACTCTGGTGAGTAACCTCTGGTGTCTTAAAATCTAGTAAGCTGGTCAGCTGAGATTCATCTATTGTTCTCTCCCCACCTGAGGCCAAAGAAGGAAGAAGGTAAAAGGCAGAGGACTAACAGACCACCAGGACACCGCTGCCCTGGGGCCAGAAAACCATGATATCCAACTACTGGATTAGATCATCCCAAACAATGAGACAAAATGTAGAACAAAGTTCACAGTCATAAAGGAGATCAGCCTTACTGATCTTCTAGAGAGTACGGCATTCCTGAGACTCAAATACCCATCCACACGCTGATTAAACTCAACCTCTGGCTCCATTGTTAAACACTAGACAGGCCTAGAAAGTGAACAATAACACCTATGAAGACTATGCTTCAGAGAATAATCAACTATACAAGACCAGAAGGGCAGCGTCCAGCCAAAAACAACGTTCGGAAGGCACAAAGGGGCAGGAAAGAAGAATGAATGAAAATGGGATTTGAGGGGCGATAGAGCGAGGAGGGGGCCCACACAGAGGACACTGTAACTGGCATCGTGAGGTGGAAGTGTGGACTCATTATAGAATGGGAAACAAATGGGCTCTCTAAAATTTCATCCATCCCCAAATTTTTTAAAAAATCAACAAAAATTACAATAAAAATATCTCAAGGACGATGGCAGAGGCTTGGATGTGTCCCCCTGACCCCATGTTGCTGTCCGAGGCCATCAAGTCAGCTTCCATGTGCTCAATGTGCTTCACCAACCCAACTATACAGAAGCGTCACCCTCCTGGAGCTCAGAAACCTGTCTTCAGAGGAAGGAAAACTAATCGTCACCCTGTGATTCACTAGAACAAAAACCCAGTGATTAGATTCTTTTCTAAGAAACTGGACATTAAATACGCATGGGAACCAAAAGAAAGCAGGTTGATAGTAATTTTCATTGTTTTCTCTGGTTAATACCGTGTGGGAGTCTGCACGGCCATGATCCTCAGGAGAATAACTATTCTTGCTGTTTTCTTTTCTTCTTGTTGTGTACCATCGAGTCAGATCCAACTGGCACAGGAGGAGATTGCTCCCCCTTTTCCAGAGGAGCATCTGGTGGATGCAAACCATGTGCCTTTGGGATTGCAGCACAGCTTCTTGCCACCAGGCCACCAGAGTGCCCTTGTGACTGTAACTATTCTATGGGCTGTAAATTCCAGCTTCTCTGATGACCCCTCTGGTGGAGTCCATTGAGCATCCAGCTGCTAGTCCAAAAGCCACCAGCGGAGGTTCCGCTCAACCTCTGGCTCTTCAGGGAAAGATAAGCAATCTCCTCCCGAGTGATTTACAGTCTCGAAACCAGAAGGCGGATCAGCCAGGCATCTGGTCTCACAAAACGGCAATGAACAAGGAACAACGTGATGCCTTGCAATCCCAGAGGCGTGTGGTTCAATCCCACCAGTTGCTCCTCAGGAGGACGGGCAATTTCCTGCCTCTGAAAACCCACTGGAGGTTCAGTTGTGAGTCAGTTCAACAACCATAACGGTACAAGTGGAGAGAATCATCAGCTTTATCTGATTAAAGGTAATCCTCTGCAGCAGTGTGGCCAGCCTGTATGGACTCTGGCAGAAATGTTCTCCAGGTCTTCTGGACTTAACCCGGTGCATGCCGGGTGCTTGCTGTAGAATTAACTGAATTTAGCATTACACCCTCCAGGTCGATTCATAGGATGTCTCGAAGGCGCATTTTTGTCTCTAATGGCTCTGTAGTATTCCTTTGTAGGTAGGTACCATGATTTGTTTACGCATTCACCTACTGAGGGAAACTCTGGTTACTCCTGCTTGTCTGCTCTTATTAATAAAGCAGCAAAAGAACACAGTGTGTGTGTGTGTGTGTGTGTGTGTATAAAATATATTTTATATATACATATATAACCATGTCACTATTATTTTTATATATTGAACGTTTCACGCATGTGCACGTCATCCTTGCGCAGGGGCCATGCCAATCTACTCTGCATGTTCCGGTTTTAGCATACACACAGCCACAGTGAGCACGCATGTCATTATTTTAAAGTCTCCAGAGACTGTAGTGAAGCTTCGGCGGCATCGTCCACTGTTAACCCACAGGCTGTGGCCCTCTGGAAATCTGAATCCCTCAGCAGCTCTGTGGGATCAAGATGGGACATTTCCTCCTGTGTGATTTAAGCCTTGGGGACCCAGTGGAGGGTCAGCCATGAGTCGATTCTGACTGGAAGAGAGAGACTGAGAGGATGGCACCGCGTCAAGCAGAGTGTCACTCTGTTACACACCAAGTCACCATGACGTGGAGTCAATTTCACAGCCGAATACACGTAGGAGTGCTGCTGGCACGGTGTGTGATGGATCTGGCTACTCCCGAGAGATTGGCAGTTCAAATCTGCTCTTTCAATAAGGATATAAAGCTTCGGGAAATTGATGGAGGCTTGACAGCAGTGGGTTTGGTTTGGGGTTTAGGACATAACGTTGGATCCTACAGCAGTTGTATTTGTAGCTTAATTTTTTTAGAAAACGTCACACCCTTTTTCATAGTCCTACCAGCAATATGAGATGGATTGGCACAGGATAAAATAGGGTTTAGGGCTCTTGTACATAGGTCGCTATGAGTTGTTTGTATGTTATGTAAGCACATAGCCACCACCGCCACTAAGAACTCTGGTGACCTGATTGCAGGAAATTGTGCTGTGATCCCGAAGGCACACAGTTCAAATCCCTACTGCTCCGCAGGAGAGGGATGGGAAAGCTCCTCCCATGTGATTTAGTGCTTCTGAAAACCTGCTAGAGCATCAGCCGTGGGTCAGTTCAGACTTGATGACCAACAACCACAACAACAACCAACAATGGGAACTCTGGTGGCCTAGTGGTAAGACGTTACACTGCCAACTAACAGGCAAATGGCTCGAGTCCACCAGCTGCCCTGAGGCAGATGGGCATCTCATCCCACGCAATTTACCACCTCTGAAAACCTTCCAGAGGCTCAGCTCTGAGTGACAACTCAATGACACAAAAGAACAACAAGCAGTGACAGGTAAGTGTTCTAGTCTCCCCACACCCTTGCCAACATTTGTTGTTCTCCAGTTGCTGTTACTTTAATATCAGTCTCATTAAGATGGCATCTGATAGTAGGGAATTGGTTTGATCTTTTTTCTTTTAACCTTTTATTGTGGTTTGAGTGACAGTTTTCAGAGTAAGTGGTTCTTTACTAAACCATTCAACTACATTTTGTTTTATAACATTAGTTACAATCTCCACCTTGTAACAGCTCTCTTCATGTTTCCGCCCTGGAGTCTTGTTTCCTCTCACTTGTGATTTACAGCCTCTGAAACTTGCTGGAGGGCCAGTTCCGGCTGAGGACAATGAGGTTTGGGGTTTTGATGACTAATGATTGTGAACAGTTTTTCATATGTTTGTGGGCTTCTGGAAGCCCTCTTTGGCTAGGGATCCGTTCATGTTCTTGGCCCGTTTTGGGTCATTTGTCTTTTTGTTGTTGTGATGCTGCATTTATCCACAGATCTGAAAGATTAAACTTTTACAGGATAGGTCATTTCAGGAGATTCTCAAACCAGTCCCCTCCAGGCTGTGAGTCGTCTATTTACTTCTAATAGAGTCTTTTGTTTCTAAATGTGTTGAATGTCAAAAATACCATCTAATATTTATATTACAGCAAGCTAACAACTTAGGTCTGTATCATTTGGTTCTCTCTAAATAAATAAGGAAGGCAGAGAAAATACTATTGAGGTTTTACGTGTGTGTGTGTGTGTGTGTGTGTGTGCACGCGCCATCAAATAATTGTCCCTTCTTCTCCAGCAGAGTATCTGGTAGATTTGAACTTCACACCTCTGAGATTGCAGGAGGTTTTACTTTTTAAAAATGCATTAAGAGGCTTTTCTTCCAAATCTCCTTTCAGGGAGGGAGGTCTGTCCCTTTGGGGATGTAACTTTCTAATAAACCTATCATTTTTATTTACCCTAAAAAAAAGCATTAAGATGCACAGAAATTACAGCAGTACATACCATCATGCTAAATAGAGGAAAACATTTGACTAAATCCTAATAATGCAACAAAGCAAACTGTTTCTTTCCACTGGTGCCACATGAATGCTATATTTGCTGCACAGAGCAGATGCTTGTACAAAAGGCTTAGCAGGAGCTGCAAGTTCTATTTAGCTCATGTCTACATTATTAATTACTATGAATAAGTTATAGCTTGGATTTAGGGTTGTTTTTTTCTCCCTTTGGGAAAGTTCTGAGAATTGTATATGCAAATTGTGAAAGGTCATTTACCTAGCTCCTAAGTATGATGAGAATGATCTAAACAACAACAACAAAAAATGTATTTTACAGTGAAAACTGTCAAAAGTGTCCAGGAATGCCAAGTGCTGGAGTGCAGACACCCATCTGCTGGACAGGGAGGATGTCACTGGGACCCTCGTCAAGTGGGGAGCATGAGGCTGGGTAAACCCTCTGGTGGAATTAGGGGAGCACTGCTCTCAATGTTCAAGCTGCTACAAGTTATATATACTTTATATCCCTCCTCTGCTCTGCAGTGGTGGCGGTGTTAAGGTGCAGTGAGTCCACACCTACTCACAGTGAGCCTGTACACAGCAGATCGAAACTCTGCCCAGTCCTACACCAGCCGCACCAGCTCCAGTGTGCTTCACCCCATTGCTGCTATGTCCACCCTCACAAAAGCCAAGAAAAACACACCTAAAAGATACTTGTTATGCAATCACTTGTTATGCATCAGAGAGTTGGACAATGACCAGGGAGGATAGAAGGAGAATTGATGCCTTTGAGCTGTGGTGCTGGAGAAGAGTATTGAGAATACCACGGACTGCTAGGAAAACAAACAGATTTGTCCTGGAAAGGGTTAAACCGGGTGGCTCCTTGGAGGCAAGGATTCTGAGGCTCCATCTAACATACTTTGGACATGTCGTGAGGAGAGACTGGTCCTTAGAGAGGGACATCATGCTTGGGAGGGTGGAGGGACGGCACAGGAGAGGAAGGCCCTCTATGAGGTGGATTGATTCAGTGACTGGAATAATTGGGATTGGAGTGTCAGAGACAGTGCGATTGGCACAGGACAGAGCGGAGTTTAGGGCTGTTGTACATAGGGTCGCTATGAGTCGCAGGTGACTCGATGGCACATAACAACAACAACAACAGCAAAAGATACTGGACACATTAGCAGAGTCAAGTTGAAAACCCCTTCTCTTTAAGAGTTACTGAAAGACTGAGTCAAGTTTGCACTAGCCTCAAAAACAAAAACACAACTTTTCCCAGTCATGGTTTGGATAAGCTAAAATATACTTCAGACTCACACAGGATCATTTGGTTTGGATTCAAAAGCTGACCTTTAAAAGGAGCACTCGTGGCCTAGCAAGTGGGGACTTGGCCAGCTAAATGAAAGGCTGCACTTCTCAAGTGTGTGGGACAGGCCATCTCCTCCCATATAATTTACCACTTCAGGCCTCAGGTCCCATTCAACAGCAATAAGAGTTAAGATCCCAAAGACAAAATGGCCTAAACTTGGTTCAGTCAGCAGGTTAGGCGGGGACTATCCCAGGCCCAGGATACGACAAAGATGACAGGGCAAGCAAGGCAGATACGTTATTGTAAGGTGCCAACAAGATGACTATGACTCTTAGTGATTTTATGAACAGCAGATTGGAAACTTCCTATGCCATCACAAGCTGTGTGGCGCCCACTGTGGGAATCACTACCTTTCCCAGCACAATGTCTCTCTCCAAAGGCTGGTTCCTCCTGAAAATATGCCCCAAGTGAGACAAAATTCCACCATCCTTGCATCTAAGGAGCCCTGTGGTTACACTGCATTCGAGACAGATTTGTTCTTTTGGCAGTCTGTGAAATATTCAGTACTCTTCTCCAGTATCACAATTCAAAGACATCATCTTCTGTCATCCTTTTTATTGTCCAACTTTCAGATGCATAGGAACCAATTGAAAAGACCATAGCTCGGATCAGGCACACATTAGCCTTTAAATAGACATGGAGCAGAATTAAAACCCCAAGGAGATTCTTCTCCAAGGTGAGTGAAGGCATTCTCACAGTGCGAGGAGCTCCCACTTGGCCCAGACCCTTCTCGAGCCTCACTAAGGTCCCTTGGACTGAGCTCTGTCTCCCATAGTATATGGTAGAATGGAAGAGTCACATCATATCAATACTTCTCTGCAGGGCTGTAAATTAGACATTGAAAAAAGGGAAAGAATGATCCTGCCAAATGATGCATTCCATGCACCTTCTTATGCTGAGTGAGATTCCAGAGTGTAAAGTTGATATTCTTCATATTACACCAGTCCTAAGTAAAAACCAACTGCTTTCATCTGTTTTTCAACCCCTAGAACAACAATTTGTTCTCATGTCAGAAGACACCTTGGCTGCTCGGATATGGCACCAAAGCGGTTCCAGCAAGGTCCACACTTCATTAGCGTCCTTGTGCCTGATATCAGAAGTTAGCAGAGAATAACAACAGGTGAACCAGTAACTGCTTTGTTATGAACCAACTTTGGTGAATAAGGAGCTGACATGTGATTTACGACTGCCAGATACCAACTTGAGGGTCCCACCCACCAATGGCTGAGCAAAAGGACTTAGTTTCTTCAAATCAGCCATTGTTGGTCACCCCAGCTCGTTTTGTGGCTAAAGCCATTTTAAAGCCAGCTGATGTTGAGTTTTAGGAACTGTTTCAACTTCAAAGGAGCGGGAGAGGCCACAAAATCATACACAGAATCATTAAGCAAATCTGATAAAATATACCTAACCTTTGCCATTCAGCACTGGCCACATATACAGCTTGGTGATAATGTGTCTCTTGTTCTCAGCCACCATTACGATCCTTTTCCAAATTCCTCTGTCCCACTAAATTGAAGCTTAATGTCCCTTAGGCGGTGAGTCTGCCCTTCCCCCTCCTTGGCAGTCACTAATGAACTCTGTTCTCTATGTCTTTGCTTGTTCAGATATTTCACATAAGTGTGATCACAGGTTTTGTCCTTTTGTATTTCACTTATTTCACTCAGTGTAATTCTAAAAAAACCCCCAACAAAATTAACATGTAATCTTTGTGGAAAATATACAGAGTACCTTCCTTATTGGTGAGTGACAGTGTGCCAACATTCTAGCCATTTCTTTCACCCCTAGACAAAGTATCCCAGAAACTTATCACCTATGCTTTAGGGCTACTGTTTTCCCTTTGGGCATATAAAACTGCCACTGATTTCATTTATGACTTCTCGCAACCCTCCGTTGGGTTTCTGAGGTTGTAAATCTTAGTGGGAGACTGCCCGTCTTTCTCACTTGGAGAGATGATGGATTCAAACCCCCACAGATGGGAAGGATTTTGGTTAGTAGCTTAACTCTCTAGGAACTAAACCGCTTTGGAGATATATATACCTTCAAACACACTAATATGTGTATCGATCTATCTATTTATATCTATCTTTTTAAAAGTACTCTCTGTACTCAGAGATGACTTTTTAAAAAAAATTTTATTTTATTATTGTGCGTGTGTGTGTGTGTGTGCGCCGTCAAATCAGATCTGACTGGTACAGGAGGATTGCCCCTCCTCCGGCAGAGCATCTGGTGGATTTGAACTGCATACCTCTGGGATTGCAGTGCAGCTTCTTGCCACTAGGCCACCAGAGCTCCCCTAAATCAAAGATGACTTTTTTTAAAAATTACGTGTTAGTTTTTTAAAATAACTTCAAGAGATGGTCTCGTTTTCATTTAGGAAGGGTATTCCAGGACAATAGTCTAGGGGTTTCCTTGGAAGGTCCACTCCGTCCTTCTGACAAGTTTTTAATGATGACAAGAGAAATCGTGAATAAATGGAAGTCGCGCCCCAGTAATCCACTTTCTTACACTCCCAAACGCTATTGCAGAGTCCCCAAAAACTCTTTCACTTCCTGCTAAACCAGACTGCAGCCGCTGAAGTTCGCATTTAGAAGAGGTGACTCTTCCCAGGTGACTTGCAGAGTTATGTCTCCAGAGTTATGTCTGTTCCTTGCTGTTTATCAGCTGCAAGTGGAATCGGCATTATGGAAGTGAGTGAAAGGCTCTAAAACGCCAGCGAAGTGCAAACGCACAATGTCATGGAGCCTTTGGAGAGCTTCCACAAAGGGGTCACTGTCGCATTGGGCGAGGACAACCAACCGGTAAAAACACTAGAGAGAAAATCCTTAAGGGAAAAAAAAATCAAATCTAGGAAGCTTCCATAATCAGATTGCCTCGAGGGGGCATTTATAATTCCCCACCTACTTTTGAAGAAATCCAACATGGACTTTCTGCATGGGGGTTCATGGGTGCGGTCTATACACCAGAAAGATGGGGAACCCACATTCTTGAAAGGCTCTGGACATCAAAAGCCTGGCTGCTCGCTAAGTTTTCTGGGCGCGACAAAGGAGGGGGGAAGTCGCCACCGACCGACGGGCAGGGGGTCAGGAAACACCACTTGTGCTTAATAATAATAAATATCTCGCAGTGCTGCAGACTTCGGTCTTTTAAGTTGAACTTAGGTGAACCGGGGAACGCCTCATCGGTTTTGGAAATTCAAGAGCAAAGTTGAGGAGCAAAGGAAAACCTGGGGGAGGGGTCTGCGCCGAACGCCCCAGGAGTTGACAGAACTCCCAGAAATGAGGTCTCGGGCGCCCACGCCTCCTGACCTCCTTGTGAACGGTGCGGAGCGCGCGTGGGGGCCGGGCCCGAGGGCGGGGAGAAGCGCCCTCAACCCTCGCGGGTCACAAGTGGTGGCAAAGGGTCTCTTTTCGAAGCAAGCTTTGAGAACCCCCCCCTTATGCGGATTCTTTGTGTCCCGGAGGGTGGTGCAAGGTGACGGGTCTCCCTCGGTGGAACACGGAGCGCGATAGGCTCGTCTGCAGCTCCTCGGCCATGGCCGTGCTCCGGCCTAGCAATCTGCAGGGAATCTGGGGCGCGGAGTTCAGTCCGAGGCACCGGGGTTGGGGAGGCCGGCTGGAGCGCGGCCGCCAGGAGGCGAGGGCCGCCCCCCAGCCTGGTTTTGAGTTTCTTTAACTCTACTCCCCTCCCCCACCCCGGGCGGCCAGGCATGCCCCAGGTGCAGCCATGTTCTGCTCCCACCACCCGCGCCTCCATTGACAGTCCTTGCCGGAGAGGGCCGGGCGCTCGGCTCGCCTCGTCCTCAGGCTCCCGGCCGCGCGGGCTTCTGGGAGTTGTAGTTTGACGCTTCCCAGCATCACGTTACTGGGGACGGATCAGGAACTACAACTCCCGCTGGGCAGCGCTGCGGGTGCGCAGGCGCAGCGCGCCTTCGAGGAACAAAAAAAAAAAAAAAAAAAAAAAAAAGAGGAGGAGGAGGGTGAGAGAAGCTCAGAGAGCAGAGAAAAGGGGCCACCGATCGCCCCCCCGCTTCCCCGCACACGCTCGCTAGCCGTGGCCGCCCGCCTGCCGCGGTTACCCCGGCCTCTCCCTCTGTCCCCTGTGAGCAGATCAAGGCATTGAGCGAGGCCCTGCCGGGGCGGCCATGCGGCGGTGACAGGAGCTCGGCCGAGACGCACGGGCCCCTCGCCCTCTCACCTCCCCGCCCGCTCACCAGCTCGCTTCAGCCCAAGGCTGCTCTACGGCGGCCGCAATTCGCGTGCGGCCCGCATTTGCTTCCCTTCGGCACCCCCGGCCCCGGCGCTGCCTGGAGGCGGCTGCACTCGGGTGAGTCCCTGTCCACTAATCCCCTTCTCTCGCCCCCGTCCCGGCGCCATTGCGAACAGGGCCTTTATTTGGTGCTTTGCCCCTGCAGGGTCTGCACGGGGCGAGGTCTGCAAACAGTAGTCGGTTGTGTGCAGAGAGCGCCTTTGGGGCTCCCCGGCCCCCCCCCCGCCC
>NW_006399830.1:10954566-10983531 GCF_000299155.1 Elephantulus edwardii | reverse complement strand
TTTTCTCTTCGCCTTCTGTTCCCAGGAATGATGTTCATTATTTGCTCCTTATTTGCTAAGGTGGTTAACCCTGCCCGAGTAGCTCGGGAATGAGTGCATGGCGTGCCCTGGGCAACTTCTCGCCTTTCGGCAACTTTACTGCACACAATGGCTCGGGCCGCGGTGCCTGCAAGTGGGAGGGAACAAAAGGGGAAGTTCGTTGGCAAACAACAAAGTACCTGTGGAGGCCTCTTTTCCAGACAAAAACCAGCGGTTTGCCAGGTCTTGACTTTTATTTCAGAGACGCCCTGGTAGCGCAGTGGCTAAAGCGTGTAGGTGACCAGCCCCCTTAGGAAAGGTTAGCGCTTCGAACCTCGGGAGGGATGATGTGTTTGGTCCAGCCGGAACCGACCCATAGCTGACCCTTCAGCAGATGTTCAGAGGCAGTAAATCCCACGGGAGGAGATTGCCTAGCCTTTTCCCACGGAGCAGCTGGTGGATTCGAACCACCTGTCTTCAGGATGACAGAGGCCGCCAGTCCGGAAAGATTTGCAGCCTCGAGAAGGAATACTTCTTTGCGCCCTAGGGTCCCTGTGAGTGTGAACTGATGATAGTGAGTTTTCAACTTCGTTTCCTACTCATTGTTTTTGTTCTTTGGCCACTCCTCAGCTTTTGCCTTGCTGGGAACTGACCTCGGACCCTTAGGCTGCAAAATCTCTTTTTTACAGGCTATGAAAAAACCCCCCACTTCATTTATAGAGCATGTCTTGAAATTCTTTTTTGCACTAGCTCTTGAAAAATTATCTTTTGTCTTGTCCGGTTGAAATTCGTTTTTTTCTTAATGCCTTATTAACTAGTTTGCTCCCAGAGAGTCTCAGACCTCATCACTAGAGTTTCGATTCCAGAGAGTGTGGAGCCAAGGTCTTTTTCACCTTCTTTTCCTGTTTCCTGTGCCCAGTCTGCATCCATCACAGTCCCTTTTAGGTAATAGCAGTAAGGGCAGAAGTTTCTTAATGTGGCGGGCATTGGCCTGAATGAAACCCTTTCTCCTAATTTTTTAATAAACCGGTCATCCCCGTTTTCTAGGATAAGAACAAGCCTAGACAAGATGGGGAATTTACCCTGGCTCCCAGCAAGTAAACCTTGACTCCGCACTTGCACCCAGGCTGCAGGACTCTTGAGATAGTGGTTTGCAAATTTGAGCTGCACAAACATTCAGCTGAGGGCTTGTTAAAACCCATGCTGGGCTACCTCAACCCCAGAGTTCTTGGTTCTGACCGTGGACCTGCACCCCATTTGCTTTTTTTATCTGGTGTCCAGGTGGCTGGCAGGTGCTGCTGATCCCAGGCTCTTAATTTGAGGGTATTTACAGTGGTCTGTTCACTTTTAACAAAATTTAGTTTCAAGTCAGGGGAGTTCAAAGGTTGGGAGTTTGAAGCCACCAGCCAGTGAGGGAGTTGGTGAGGGGAAGATGTGACTGGCTACTTCTTTGAAGATTACACTGTGGAAACACGCTGGAGGAGGTCAGTCGGCTCATACTATGAGTCAGAATTGATTCCATGGCAATGATTTTGGTTTTGAGGGAAATTTATTTTAGACGTTTGCAGTTCGTTACTTTGAAATGAGATCTTGAGACACAAAACTTTTTTTTTTTTAATGAGATCTTAAGGGTCCAAAAATAAGTCAGAAACTGCCTGTTGTAGATGCTTAGAGAACTGGTTGAGAGATTTTTTTTTTTGCCTTTTTTTTTTATGGTAGCTATGATTAAAAAAAGTTTAATATCTTCATCTAAAAGGCAGTGATTTTAAGTGCAGAATAAAATGGAAATAAAAATACTCTATTTTTAAGATTATAGTAGAACTATAGTGACTATAATTAAAATGTGGACTTTTGGGGTTCTTTTTCTTGCCTAAAAGACTTTTTAGCTTGGAGAGGGGGTTAAACTCCTGGAGGCAAGGATTCTGGGGCTTCGTCTGACATACTTTGGACATGTTGTAAGGAGAGACAGGTCCTTGGAGAGGGACATCATGCTTGGGAGAGTGGAGGGACAGTGCAGGAGGGGAAGACCCTCTATGAGGTGGATTGATTCTGGGACTGGGGTAATCGGGATGGGTGTGTCAGAGGCAGAGTGATTGGCACAGGATAAAGCAGAGTTTAGGGCTGTGGTACATAGGGTCGCTGTGAGTCGCAAGCGACTCAACAGCACATGACGACAATAACACACTATAATAGGTTTCTCTCTGGGGAAGGGCAAGTTCAGGGTGTTGTGTACGGTGGAGTAGGAACTGACTCATGGCTGACCCTCCAGCAGGTTTTCAGAGGCAGTAAATCAGGCAGGAGGAAACTACCTATCATTTTCCTGCAGCGCAGCTGGTGTGTTCACACTGCATGCCTTTGGAATGGCAGTGCGGCTCCTTCCCATTAGGCCACCAGGAAGTCAGGTTAAGTTGGAAAAATGGTATCTGCTTATTACTAACATCAGATCAATTATGTTTTATTCTTTTTGATGATCTGTAACATAAAATATATCTTTAAAAACCCGATTTATCAAAAGGAGCGGTAAACAAAACACTGCAAAATTATGACGCACTAATTGGTGACCAGCTGTCTGCTTTAGGTTCTAATTCTGCTACCCAGTGTTCCAATCTTTATTGAAATATATAGAGAGTGAGGAGTTGCTTATAAAAGTTATTTCTTACTGTTGCCAGAGTTAGTGGAATTTCCATATTGTTCTCTGTGTATGCTTCACCCATTCCTCTGTTCACACTGTATTTCATAGTCTCATTCTCATACATTGTGTTTTATAAAATTAATCACCATTGATCCATACCCACCACTGCCCCACTTTTTGTTTTGTTTTTTTTTTTTTACTACCCCACTTTCTCAGGTCTCCAAATAGATATTTTGCAAAAGAGCATGTTGCTCAAGGCTATGGGAAGCCAGACTTTATACCAAATATTATATGAAAACCCTTGTTCAGGAATTGAAGGAATTACAGATTTATAAGTTAGGACTTTTCTTGTGGCAGATCCTAGAAAATGAGCTGTTTGTTCCCTGCAAGACAGGAGACAGTAAGGGGCCCCCTACAGAGGGAGTGTTACTTCCTGAGCTAGAGTTCACCCTGAGGCATCAAGGTTAATAGTTAAGGGTAAATCAAATTCTTGTTTGTGAACCCCTCCTTCCTGAGTCAAGCAGAAGGTTTTCAATAGAAAGAGATTGGCTTCATTTGCATTGAATTCTCTTTGTGATTTACTTCCTGGTAATTTTCAATAAAGATACAGAGAAGCTTGGCTTGGGGTCTTCAGTCAAGAACTGCTGGCCCCCTGTTTTATGCTCTCTGCTCTATCACATTCCTGGCTGTTTGTCTCTTTATTAATAATTATAACATTATTCCATTCTTTGGGACCCTCGGTCTGCAACACAAGGGAGATTTTTTTTTTTAAATGAGTGTACCGTCAAATGGGATCTGATATAGGAGAAGATTGTGTCTCCTTCTTCAGCAGAGCATCTGGTGGATTCGAACTGCACACTTCTGGGATTGCAGTGCAAAGCAGATTTTTTTTTAACTAGTTGAGTTAAACTGTTCATTTTAGTAGGTTTCAGAAAATAGTTTTGGTTTAAGATTTAAAAGGCAAGCGTTGAATATTCCATCGTGTGAATGTATCATAATTTCTCAATCCATTCCATTGTGGTTGGGCATCTGGGCTGTTTCCGTGTTCTTGCTGTGGTGAATAATGCAGCTATGAACATTGATGTACAAGCCTCAGTTCTCATTTTCTTAGGGTATATTCCAAGCAGTGGAATAGATGGATCATGTGGAATTTCAGTGTTCAGCTTTTTGAGGAAATGCCAGACTGCCTTCTAAAGTGATTGTACCATTTTACGGTCCCACCAGCAATGTGTAAGAGCTCCTATCTCACCACATTCTCTCCAACATTTATTACTTGCTGCCCTGCTAAACTTTGCCACTGCTACTGGGGTAAGATGGTATCTCATTGTGGGTTTGATTTGCATCTTTCTTATTGCCAGTGATTTGGAGCATGTCTTCATATGTCACAGGAACAATGATTTTGTGATTAACATGGGAAGAACTGGAGAGCATTATGCTAAGTGAACTAACTTGGTCTCATAAAGACAAATACTGTATAGGATCATTATTGTAGAATGTGTATGAGGACCCAAGGGGGGGCAGCTTAATTATACGAGGATCCAAGGAGGGAGGGAGTTTAATTATAGGGTCGCACAATTTGATGGGTGGAGGGAGGACTTGGTAAAGGAAAGGGGAAAGGTCCCGTGTGGAAAACAATGATTATGAACTTTATGAGCTTTGTATGTAAACTAGTATAAAATTAAATAATAATAAAAAATCTAGACTGGAAAATTCCACATTTCAATCATAATTAAATAATGGTCATTTTAAGATTAAGTTATCTTTTATTATCAGATTCTTGATAGATACATGGTTTCTGAAGATATTCTTCCAGTTGTTTGTTAATTTAGGTTTTTGATAGTCTTGTGATGAACAAAAGCTTTAATCCTCACGAAGCTGTATTTGTTTGGCTTTTGTTATTTGTGCTTTTCTTATTATATTTGATAATCCATAGTTGAAAACTAGGTCTGACAGCATTGCCCCTGCTTGTTCTTCATAAAATGTCAAGTTTTCCTACATAGGTCTTCGATGTATTTTAATTTGTTTCTATGTATAATGTGAGGCATAGATCCAGTTTCCTATTTCTCTACTATTTTTTGAAGATAGTTCTTTTCACATCACATCCACTTAGCATCCTTGTGACAAATCCATTGGCCCTCCATGTTGTAGCTTGCGACCTTACGTCCAACAGCTCTATTCCCTGCTCTATCCTGTCCCAACCCTAGTGTCTCCGACACACCATCCCCGTTACTCCAGTCACTGAGTCAATCCATCTCATCAAGGCTCTTCCCCTCCTGTGTTTCCCTTCACCCTCCCAAGCATAATGTTTCTCTCTAAGGTCTGGTCCATCCTTGCAGCATACCCAAAGAATGTCAGATGGAGCTTCAGATTCCTTGCCTTCAAGGGGCAGCCTTGTTTCACCTTCTCCAGGACGAACCCGTTTGTTCTCTTAGCTACCCATGGTATATTCAACACTCTTCTCCAGTACGACAGTTCAGAGGGGTGAATTTTCATTCTATCATCCCTAGTCATTGTCCAGCTTTCTGATACATAGCAAGTAATTGTGAAGGCCATGGCCTGGATCTGGTGCACCTTAGTCTCCAGACTGGCATCATTGCTTTTCAGTACTCTGGAAATGTCCCTGACAGCAGGCTCTCCAAATTCAGTTTGTCTTTGGATTTCCTGGCTGCTGGTACCAAGAGTGTTGAGTGTGGCTGTTGAGGAATGGCCTTTATTTTTAGACTCTCAATTTTATCCCATTGGTCCATGTGTCTTTGTTTGCCAGTACCAGGCAGTTTTGTTTACTGTAGCTATGTTGTGTGTGCCATTGAGTTGTAACTAATTGAGTTCATAGCTGACCCTTCATCAGGAAATTGTCTCTCTCCCTTGGAGCCAGTGTTGGTTTTGAACTGACAGCCTTTGGGTTGGTAGCCTATGCCTTACCCAGTAGGCTAGTAGTGCTCCTGATTAAGCAGTATACTAGCTGTAAGCATTAGGAAGTGCTGGTCTGCCTACTTTGTCTTTCCATTTAATGGGATGAAGTTTGAAAAAGAAGTGTTCCCCCTTAGCATTGCATTTACCTTCATAACTGCAGTGGTATATTTATCAAGATACTGGTTTTTGGTTGGTTGGGTTTTTTTGTCCTTTCCTCCCCCCTCCGCCAGCTCATGAGTCCCATTTATTGTTCATACTTTTCAGTCTTTGTTCCTAATTTTCCCAAAAGTTCATTGAGCGGGGTCAAGGGAATTGGTGAAGATTTTGTGGTTATGGGTGCAAGCCGAAAGAAGCAGTAGGAAATAGGGTATAAAGTCTCCATTCCTCAAAATATCTCCCCAGATATTGCCCGAAATAGCATGATTGGACATGATTTTGTTTGGGTTAAGACTTTTCTAAGAGTCTTAAAGAAATTGGTCACTCCTATCCAGCCAGTATCTCAGTCCTTATCAAGACATCAGACTCTAGTTGGTCTCCAGGCCAGAAGGTGGCTGTCTTGGTTAGTGCTGATGGCTCTTCCCTAGGGTCACCCGCCAGCCCTCCAGAATCCAGCTGCGCCAAGCTGGAGGCTCGATGTTGGTGGTGTTACACCAGTTGGCATTGGGACGATTCTGAGTCATGGCAGCTGGCTTTAAAAAATATTGGATGTGGGCTGAGCGAGAGATCCAAGATGGCGGTGGAGGTAGAGACAGTGTGGTGAGCTGCGGGAGCAGCGAACCACTTAAAGCAGGGCCATTATGGCCTTCCACAGACTTCGGCTTATTGATAACTGAACACTTAAACAGTTGATGCCTGGCCCTCAGTGAAGATCGAGGCTCAACAGCAGGAATTCAAGGATTCCCAAGGAGAAATGGGTGAGTCTTGTGGCTCCCAAGCCCCTTCCTGCAGAGCCCCTGCTGCGCCGCACAGCAGCTGCAGCTCCATGAGGCTTCCACAGCCAGAACGAATGGATTCTCTCACCCAGGATGGATGCTGGGCACCAGCCCTCCTCAAGAGTGGTACCGCGAAGCCACCACACTGCCACAAGGTGGACTTGTTCTGGAGAGAATTCTTGGAGCCAGGATGGGGGCTGTGGGGGAAGCAGGCGCCCGTCGGCTGCCTGCAGAAGAGGGGCCACACACCAGCCGAGTGCCCATGTGGCGGGGTGGGGGGGCGTGCCCCCAACTGCCGCCTGCGCTCGGGGGCCTCGCGCCTCCCACGGGCCTCCCACGCTGGGGGGGGCACCCTGCTGGCCGCCTGCATAGGAGGTGGGGTTTGGGATTCATGCCTGCCATCTGCAGATTAGGGTTTCCTTGGACAGGCCAAAGAAGACAATTACCTATGCATTGAACAGGCCAAAGAAGACGATTACCCATGCAATGGATTGCTGAAAGTCACTGTGCGTCTGATGACCTTAACAGTGGCAGCATGCACAAGAGGATTTACATCCTAAATGCACCACATATTTTGTTCTGTTGAATGCTTCTGCCAAAAGATGGTTAGACCTGGGTGGAGGAGTCTGTTCACAATTCTCAGGTTCCCTTTATCATATATAAAGGGGGAGGGCAGTGACACCTACTTCAAAATATAGTATGACCACTTATGGGGGGAGTTAAAAGTGGCAGTGCTGGAATTGGAAACACTATCCCTGACCACAGATTCCTCAGTCAGGTGAGGGGACCAGACTGGGGTAGGGACAATTGGAGGGGGAGTATACCAGCCAGCTCCTGGGGGGTGTTGACCTGCTCGGGATGGGCTGCCCTTGGCCCTCGGCCCCCGGCTCGGGGTGAGCCGTCGCGGCCCTCTGCCTGGGATGGGCTGCCCTCAGCCCCCGCTTGGGGCGAGCCGTCGCAGCCGTCAGAGTGAGCTCCTCAGTCCCCAGATTGTGCCATCTGACCCCTGGGTGGGGAAGGGGGAAAAAAAAAGAATGCCTAGGATATCCAGAGAATGTTACGTAGGCCACCTTCTGCCACCCTCCCCCCCAGTAAACCTGAAAGCAACACCCTCAAAGCCCTTCTATTTGTAACTCACAGGTTTGTTCTCTCTAGGTTTGCTCCCTTTCCTATAGGTAACCTTAACTCTGAGTTTTACTCCAGAATTGACCCTGAACCCAGTGCCAGTGACAAAAAGGAAATACAATTGACAGCTAAGGAAGCAAAGGAGGATGGAGCCTCTGGGTTCAACCAGCCATCCCCACTGGACCCACCTGGGAAAACATTTTGCAGTCCAGAGGGGAGCAAATCACAGGAAAATGTCTTCTAACAGAGCAAGAAGGCAAGCAGCTTTAACCCAAGACCACCAGTAAGGTGATAAAGCGTCCTCCCTTCCCCCCTTTACATCTATGCCCCTGTTCAGCATGAAGAAGCCAGAGAGTCAGCATCCAATTCCCAAATCAATAAGACAGTTGGTTTAATTACCATTGGAAAATGCTTGTCATTCTTCTGTAGCATCTGGTCCCCACCGGACCCTCATTGTTTCCTTCACCTGCTCCCCCCACCGACCAAACTGTGTAGCTCTGCAGCTGCATCCTGGCCCATCCTCACCCTTCTGCCCCCAACCCTCACCTCCTTGTACCCCGAATATGTTTTTCCCAATTAAAAAAAAAAAGAAAAGAAAAATATCGGATGTGAAAATTGTATTAGACTCTGTGACAACAGTATTTCACTTCTTGGAAATATATTTGAATCTATTTACCTGAAAGACAGTTGCCAAGAATTTTCTTAAAAGTGGTCCACCAGAGATCACTGGCAGCACATTTGTTCAGAAGTTGTATGTGTGTGTTTAGAATAAGCTTACTCCTTGTTTCTAACTAAAAGAAAGTAGAATAATGCAATATATTGAAGACTTTGCTTATTTTCCGTGTAACATAGCAGCATTGTAATATAAAGAATACTACTTGTTGTACCAAAAACAAATTGAGGTTACTGGCCTGAAGGAATAGAATTTAGTAATTCAGAGGATGTATGTGCTACACTTAGGGACCTCTCCGAATTATCGGGTAGCAGTGATGTCAGTTTGAGGACTCAGGTGCATCTGATTCATGCCGTGATATTTTGAGTTATTTGCAGTGCGTCTGAGAGCGGGACAATGAGTAGGGATGATAGAGGAAGAATTGATGTCTTTGAACTGTGGTGCTGGAGAAGAACACTGAATATCTCATGGACTGCCAGGAGAACAAACAAATACATCTTGGAGAAAAGCAACCAGAGTGCTCCTTGGAGGCAAGGATGATACAGTTTCATCATACATACTTGGGATACTTGGGACATGTTGCTAGGAGAGGCTATTTTATGGAGAGGGCCATGATGCTTGGAAAGACGGAAGGTCGGTGGAAGAGAGGAAGACCCTCAGTTGGATGGAGAGACTGCAGCAGTGTGCTTCAGTGTGGTGGGTTTTGAGGATGGCACAGGATAGAACAGAGCTCAGTTCTGTCGTTTGTGGGGTGGTTATGGGTCTTACTTGATTCAGTGGTACCTAACAACGTGTGCTGTAAAAATTCCTGTGGAGTAAGTCACCAGAGTTATCTTCACCTTCTCCTGCCTGTCTCGCTTCCCTCCTGTGCAGTTCTCTCCTTCCTGGAACTCCCAACACTGTGGCTTTTTTCTATTTCTTTCTTGTTGCTCTTGTACACCTTGCCTTATCCCAGGTTTGTTTCCTGCAGGACTTAACCTACTTTCATCCACTTTTGCTTGGAAATAGCCAGCGGTTGTCTGAGGGACTGGGAGGATTGGCTCACTGTTCTAGCTTTTAACTGGCATTTAAAAAATTATTTTTTCTTTTGTTTTTAAAGTTATTTATTTTGTTGCTGTGTGTGTACCATTGAATCGGATCTGACAGACACAGGAGGAGGTTGCTCCTCTTTCTCCAGCGGAGCATCTGGTGGATTCAAACCTTTTGCCTTTGGGATTGCAACACAGTTTTTTGCCCCTAGGCCACCAGAGCTTCCTTTAACTTGCTTTTTTTTTTAATATTAATAGTCCACTTTTCAAAATATAACTTGATAAATAAAATGAATTTATGATTGAAAGGGAGAAAGGTTGCTTAGCTTTTAGTGGATAAATACGGTCACCCGTTCTGAATCAGAAAGGTGCTTGGATTCAAACTGTGGCGGGTGTTGCCTCCTGATTGTGTGATGCTGAGTGAGGCGCTTGACATTTTTTGTGTCTTGGTTTCCTCATTTATGAAAGTGGGGCTGGTAGAACGTGGCTTTTCTCTTGGGGCTCTGGTGAAGATGAGATGAGTTAAAGTGCTTAAACTGGTACTGGCATAGATTTAGTAAGCATTCAAACTTTAAGAACAAGAATAAATCAGGGGTTTTCCTGTCTCTGTTAATCGTATTCAGCAAGCTTAAGTGTTTGTTAAAATACTTGAATTTCAGAGCCCACTCGAAGGGGCTTGGCAACAGCAACCTCCAATGTTGTTGTTGTTGTTGTTGTTGTTGTTATGTGCCGTCGAGTTGCCTGCGACTCATAGCGACCCTATGTACAACAGCCCTAAACTCCGCTCTGTCCTGTGCCAATCGCACTGTCTCTGACACTCCCATCCCGATTATCCCAGTCACTGAATCAATCCACCTCATAGAGGGCCTTCCTCTCCTGTGCCGTCCCTCCACCCTCCCAAGCATGATGTCCCTCTCTAAGGACCGGTCTCTCCTCACAACATGTCCAAAGTAAGTTAGACGGAGCCTCAGAATCCTTGCCTCCAAGGAGCCACCCGGTTTTAACCCTTTCCAGGACAAATCTGTTTGTTTTCCTAGCAGTCCATGGTATTCTCAATACTCTTCTCCAGCACCACAGCTCAAAGGCATCAATTCTCCTTCTATCCTCCTTGGTCATTGTTCAACTCTCTAATGCATAACAAGTGATTGGGAAGACCAAAGCCTGTATCAGACGCACCTTAGTCTCCAGAGAGACACCACTGCTCTTCAGCACTTTGGAGAGGTCCCTAACAGCAGTCTTTCCCATGGCAATGCGCCTTTTAATTTCCTGGCTGCTGGTGCCAAGACTGTTGACTGTGGAGCCAAGCAAACTAAAGCTGTGTACAATCTCAATCTCTTCACCATCCATCCTGATGCTGCCAATTGGTCCAGTGGTGAGAATCTTTGTCTTCTTGACATTGAGCCTCAATCCATATTGTAGGCTGCAGTCCTTGACCCTCTGCAGCAGGTGTTTCAGGTCCTCTTCAGTTTCAGCAAGCAGGGTTGTGTCATCCGCGTAACGCAGATTGTTGATAAATCGTCCATCAATCTTGACCCCACATTTCTCCTCATAGAGCCCAGCCTCCCGGATAATCTGTTCTGCATATAGGTTGAAAAGGCATGGAGATAGGATGCATCCCTGGCGTACGGCCTTCCCAATTTTGAACTATTCAGTGTTCCCTTGCTCTGTTCTGATGACTGCCTTCTGGTCCAAGTATAAATTTCGCATTAGAACGATCAAGTGTTCTGGGATTCCCATTCTTCTCAGAGTCAGCCGCAACCTCCAATAGTGAGTTTATAAAGGAAAAGTACTTTCTGTAAATAGTTGTGCAGTATATAACTTCATTCTGCCTATCTCCAAACTTAAACTATAATTGGTTTGAGAAGCTCTTTCCCTATGGGATACTGATAGATCTGAAGTAGAAGCTAGTAAGAGTTGAAGAGTATTGCACTTTCCTTGTCTTTATGAAGCAATTAAATAAGGTAAGAAAAACATTTTGTGGCCAGGCCCTCCTCACTCAGGAAGTGACAGTCTGATTTTTTTTTTTCCTTTCATTTTCTGGAAAACATTGCTTATAAATTGTTTGTTAAGAAGAATTCTCAAAAAATTCTATAAAGCCTTTTTTGTTGGCTATAACAAATAGAATTTTGTCTGGCTTGGATTTTCAGATAAAAATTAATTTTAAGAAGAGGAGTTACTAGAACTTTGCTGAACTGAATACCTAGCCTTGGCCTTAGACATTACAGACCTTCCATTAGATGCTCTGGTTCTGCCTTACGTGGACCTGAGGTACGTGGATCGAGCTGAACATAGAAAAAACTCTGCTGACATAGAAAAACCATGCAAATCAGTCCCCTCTGTGAAGAAGAAATTTGTGCCTGTCATTTCCACCCAGTGCTCTTCTCTTCCAGGTGGTTCTAAGACTAGAATGGAACACAGTCAGGAACCTGTTAGGAGAAAACATAGGGCTTAATGAATGCATTAACACCTAGTTTTTGACAGTAAATTCTTAGGTAGGACACCAAACCATGAGCAATAAAAGACAAAAATAGGACGGCATCAAAATGAAAAGCTTTTTTGCATACACCATAAGGAAGAGACAGCCTAATTTTGGGCCCCATCTACCTGGTTATAAACCATGTAAGGGTTTTACATCTGGTCAGGTTGGGTATAGGGACCCTGGTGGCACCATGAATCAAAGGGAGCTCAAAGGCACCTAAAAATAACAATAAAGAGTTCATCTGGCAAGCGTGTGACGGTACTTCCTACATCCCTAGTCCTATAAAACCCCGATCCTGTCACGTTTTTGCCCCTGTGGGATGGAGTAGCACGGGTCCCATGGGTTTTCCGGGGCCGTAAATTTTGACCCACCTTTTTAGCTCTTGGTCACTGCCCCACTGGGCTTCCTCTCATCAGTCATTAGGGAAATGCAAATAAAATTTAATGATACTCGGAAGTTTTTCTTTGTAGTCGCTGAAATAGTAATGGAGAGTTTTCTGGTTAAAATAATTTACCACAATTTTTTTTTTAAAGTCCTGGGGTAGAGAAGGGATCGTGGTTAGTAGAAAAAGCATGTGAAATGATCTGATTGTACCCTAAACCCCAAACCAAAACCGCTACCATTGAATTGACGCTGACTCATATTGACTGTCCTGGGCAGAGTGGAACTCCCCCGTGGCGTGTCCAAGGCTGTCAGGGTTCACCGAAGCAGATGCCATGCCTTTACCCCGTGGAGCAGGGCCGGGTGTGACCTGCTGGTTTGAGACTAGCAACCGAGTGCTTTAACCCCCATGCCTCCCCCCTGATTGTTCAGGTCTCATCTTTCAGGAATGGAAAGAATGGCTGGCTTTTGATGCCATTTACATCCATAACTTACAGTTCTCAGCAGTTTCTTATACTAAGTTAAAAATGGTTTTCTAGAGATGGTGTATTTTTGTCGTGATGATTGTACCTTAGAAAAGTTTTTAGAGTTTAGAAGTTTTTAGCTTTAAAACTTTTTAAATTTAGGGAGGTGGGAGGGGTGTGGGGGGATTGTGTACCAGGGAAGGAGTGTTTCTTTTACTTTTGAAAGAGGAGCAAACTGGTGTGTGGGGGGAATGGGCGGGGAGACAAGTGCAGCAATGAATGGATGGAAATCCAAAATCTCTGTAAATGCTCATTGAAATTATTAAAAAAAAAGAAAGAGAAAAAAAAACCCAAAAAACAGCCATAAGTGTAAAAAATGGACAGAATAAAATGATCAAAAGCCAAAAAAAAAACCCAAAAAACAACAAAAAACCCCAAAACTTTTAAAACTTTTAGCTTTTAGAGCAATTGAGTATGTATTTGGTCTTTTTTGAATCTACTTATTTCACAATTTTTCTTCTGTCGCAGCCCCATTTGTTAGGAGTGTTGGAGACACTATTCACTATTAATCCCCGTTGGGGAAGAAAACTTCCTCTTTTGTGCCTGGAATAGTACCATTTATTCACTTATCCCACATATTGAGGGGCTTCTTGGCAGATTAGGCACCCCGGAAACGGAATTGAGGTGTAATCTACTTCTTGGAAAAGACTGGTCTATACAGATTACACTGCTGTTGAGGACTTCAGGAAAAAGAATCTCAGTCCAGTGTACTTTTTAAAAGCCATTTTGCATTGAAGTGAATTTTTACATTTGGCAAAATTTAAAAATCAATCTTTGAGGAGTAGATGTGACAGAATCAAATCTTAAGTGTAAAATTTAAGCTTTAAAAAAACGCATGTACTTTGTTGCAGATCTGGGATTTGTTTTTATGCTTTCTCTGGTTAATTCTCCTGCCTCATTAGAAAATGTTATTTTACGTAGCTGTAGTAATAAAAAACAATTGGAAAGTAATTAATTTTCAAATTATTTAGGTTGAATTTGGAGCATTTCTTTATAAATGAACAGGTATGTACACATGTACTTTGAAATTAGCTGTGATTATTTTAGGAGACCTGGTGGTGCAGTGATTCAACTGTAACTAAAAGATTGGCACTTTAACTGCACCAGCTGCTCTGAGGGAGAAGGGTGGGACAGTTGGCTTCTGCAAAGATTTACAGCCTTGGAGATGCTGTGGGCGGTTCTCTGTCCTACAACTGGCTATAAGCAGATGATGACAGTGGCCTGAGTTTTGGGTTAAATACTTATCCTAGGGAAACCGAAGTTTGCTAAAGGCTTATGAAATTTTTTAATTTAACATTTAATTTTAATAATGCTTCTTATATTCACTAAGAGCTTGTATAAAGTGCTGTAGTTGCATACATTCTGGTAACAACCTTGCGGAGTAAGTGTAATTATTGTCATTTTCTAGCCGAGTACAGTGGGAGTCAGAGTCCCAAGGTCACCCAGCTGAAGTCTAGACAGGGCTTGCATCCAGAATTCTGTCTGGTTCCCAGCACTGGCAATCACGGGCACTTCACTCTGCAGCTCACTGACCAGTGAATACAAGCGGAGAAAAAAGGTGGACTTTAGATTGTCTGTCCTTACTTCATTTCCTCTTCAGTTCTTACAGGTTAGGGGAAAAAGATACGATCTGGCTTTTCAGTTACCAAGTGATCTTTTTTCAGTTACCAAGTGATCTTTTTTTTTTGATGCAAGAACATAAGGGATTTTATTACAAGCTCTGAGCAGGGACTCTACGCGCACCCCAACGCAGCGGCTTCGTGGCAGAGCCTGCCAAGTGATCTTTAAATTTTACAAAAACCCAAAGACAAATGGTATTGGGTAGAGTAACCGGCTTTTGTTTTTTATTTCTAATTTTATTATTTTGTGTGTGTGTACCATCAAATCGGATTTGACTGATTCAGGAGGAGATTGCCCCTTCTTCTCTAGCAGAGCATCTGGTGGATTTGAACCATGTACCTCAGGGATTGCAGTAATCTGATGTTTTTGCAAAATGTATGCTGTTAATTTGACGTTAAAATGAATACTTTTGAGAAAATTTTCTCTTAAATATTTTCATATATTTTATAGTCGGCTATGAAAACCTAAAAGCCTTGATTTAAAAATAATATAGATCAGAGATTTGATTTGCTAATTTCTAACTTTATTTTTAAGCAGTTGCCATTATATATAATTTTTTAAAACAAAAAGTCAAAACTGAAGTGGTTCCAATGTGGATATTCCTGGGAGGTCACTCAGCCCCGGCTCTGTCCGGGTGGCATATGGGAGCTTAGGGCTCTGCCCACTGAAGTGTATAGTCCCTTTCCACAACGTTGGAGATAAAGCCAGGCCTTGAGTCTGCACCTGCATATTCCTACACCTTCTCATATTCCCCGTGGACAACGACTGAGGCCACAAACCATGCAGGAAACAACCTCTTAGGACACTGTTTTCATCTAGGTTCACTTTTGTTGCTGGATTAAGATTTATTTCCTCCTCTAATTTTGCAGATATTGTCAACTCAGAAGGACTTAAATTAAGGCATGATGAAGAATCTCACTTGCCTTTTGGGAAAGATTTAAAGTTTCAGTTGGGAACTTGGAATGCTTTGTGTCTTTCATAATTGAGTTAAAAGATTACCTAATGATTTTTTAGCATCTGTACATGACCTAGCAATTGATTACAAGTTTAAGTACCTAGGTAGCAGCCAAGTTTCTAAAATAAAGATGATGTTTTCTTAAAAAAAACACTACTAAAGTGGACTCTATTTCTCCTGCATACTAAAAGAAGGTGATGTGCTGGAAAAGGGGAGGGACAGAGAAAGGAAGGAAGACCCCAAACCAGATGGAGTGGCACAGTCACTGTCACAGGGGCTGAAGTGTACCAGAGATGGTGAGGACAGCACAGGACAAGGTTCTGGTCTGCAGTTCATAGGGTCTCCATGAGTCCATGGCACCGACCACCACCCCAGTAGCTCAAGTGTGCAGTAGTTTTCCACTTGAATCATGTATACATCACAACACCACTCAGCATCCTTCCATCTCACAGTCTGTTTTATTATTAACCAGTATTATCATTCTCTTAATGTACCCAGTGTATAAAATAACCTATCATAGATTTGTATGTATAGGGAAGAACACTGTAAATATAGACCTCAGTAATAATCTACCGTTTCAAGTGTTCTCTGAGGGTCTTCCAAAGATAAAGGGGAAGATGTTTCAAGAAAGGGCAGGAAGCCAGAACGAGAAAAAAAAACCCCACAACTCAACCCAACCAAAAGACCCTGACGTTTTGACCGGAGTGAAACAGAAACTGAAAATCGAGAATGTGTGGCAGAAGGAAGAAAAATGGTTTTTTGAAAGTGGATGGAAACAGAAAGCCATTATTTGATCATTCAGGTTTTTTTAGTTCAGCAAAAATATTTTTTTCACGCCGATAACTGACTGCTTTGTGCATCTGCTTATGACTTGCGCCCTGAGGCACTTTCAGTGTGACATGATGTGAGGCACTTTCTGTCTGTGTGATGTGGTAGGAGGTACTTTCTGTGCGATATGGCGGGAGGCATTTTCTGCGCAATAATGTCTAGCAGCTGTGACTCCCCACGATGGTGACAATCACTCAGATCACTCGGTGGTTCACAGCCTGCAGCCCGAGGAGGCTCCTGTGTCCCGGGACCATCATGGGCTGTGTCCCCTCTCCATTGTGTCCCCAGGCCATCATGGACTGTGTCCCCCTCTCCACTGTGTCCTGGGGCCATCATGGGCTGTGTCCCCTCTCCATAGTGTCCTGGACCATCATGGGCTGTGTCCCCCTTTCCATTGTGTCCCCAGGCCACCTGAGAGCTACTGAACCGCCACCCAGGTTTCATGTGAATGGAAGTTTGTCATGTGAGTGCGTGTGATAATTTCAGTTTAGGAAAGTAGTTTATTGTTTTCTTGGTAATTCCATTCATGTGTCCAGTAGATTTAAATGTACATACATACATCGTTTGTCCCTGTAACTTGAAATTTGTTATTTATCCCACAAATGGGATTGTGGCTACTGGAAAGAAAATTAATGTTTCGGATTCCATATCCCATTAGTTCACTGAAAGAAACGTGATGGCGTCCTAAGGAAATTATTTTTCTTCACAAGGAAGGTAGAATTTGTAAGTGATAAACTTGGATGCTTGGTTGAGTATATTTCTAGGTAAGATCTTCAAGGAGCCATGTGGCTTCTTCTTGCTGCTTGGAGTACGACGATGTGAAAGAGATGGGTTTGAAAATGAACTGAGTAGTGTTACAGTTCTTTTAGAATTTTGTCTAGCAGGTCTTCTCGGTTTTTCCAGAAGGCCCAGAAAAAAGGAGAAGTGGAAGATTTGGAAAATTGTGTTGTACAGATTCGGAACACAGGTCCTAGAATTTTTATCAAGGTTCTGGCTTTGTAATCTTTTGTTAGAGAGTCAGCCTGTGACTGATGGAGCTGAGAAACCACACTAGCAGAAATCCAGTTGTCTTAGATTGAAGGGGACAGAAAAGAATGAAGGGGCAAAAAACCGAAAGCGTCGGCCTTTTAGAATTCTGCAGCTGAGAAGTAAGCCAGATTAGCCACATCGTTTGTGTCCCCGGACCGTTCCTGGAGCGGCTTCGAAGGAACGCAGAAGCAGGACAGCCTTGGTTTCAGAGGGTGGGGCTGTGGTCTCCTGCATCTCAGAGCGGAAACTATGTTTCAAAGACGTGGATCTTATCACCTCACTTCTGGAGTTTAGGACTGCTGCTGAGGGGTTTCAGGGGGATGGGACCACAACCCGAAACAGTGGATGCTTCTTCCACTGCCCAAGGGATCAGGAGTTTGAGGTGACCGCTTAAATGGACTAGAGTCCCCCACGGTTGAGGAAGCAGATTTGCTGCCCTTGTGGGTCTGGGAGGCGAAGCTGAAGCTCAGTGCCGGGGCCCCATCCGTCCAGAATCCAGAGAGTGTGGCCAGCACCAAAGAGTGGACAATGGGGCTGTTTCCCAGATGTTCTCAAGGAACAAATTCTTTTCAAGCCTTGAGAGCCAGTGTAACTTTTTCTGCTGGGCTATTAGCCTTCCTTGAGTGCCTGTTAATTACTTCTTGCTCTCCAGTATCTCTCGTTTATAATGGAAATATCTGTCTTATTGCCAGGTCCCTCAGTTTGAACTGCCAGCCTCCTACAAATGTAAAGAAATAAACTTCTGTTCACTAAAGCCTTACCCTTGTGGTATATCTGTTGTAGGAGTAGCAAATAACTAAAACACTGTGTATCAAGTTTTAGAGAAGTAAAAGAGTGATTTGCAAAAGATTTCTTTTGTTCAGAACTAACTACTTAGACCAGTGTTTGAAATTCATCATGCAAGACATCAAAGATAACTTATATGGAGGAAAAAAGAAATTAGAGGCTATTCTTTTAATTAGTTGTCAGTAGCTTTATTCTAGTGATGTTTTCTTGTTGAACTCTATGAGATCATATGATAGAATTTTGCAAGACCAAGGGTCTATTAATTCAAAAGACCTTTTTTCAACAATATAATGACTGTACATGTGGACCCACTGGATAAAATACACAGGAATGACAACTACATCTGTGCAAAGAGATGTAGAAGGTATGGATTAGACCAGGCTAGAGGCTGACTGCAGAGCAGAATGTAAATTACTAGTTTACAAGTTCTAGTCGAAGCTGAGGGGGCTCTGGTGGCGTGGTTGCTGTCCCAAGGTTGTGCTCCTCTGGAGTTGCTATCCCAAAGCTGGTATTTCTTTGGTGGTTAGCTTTGTGGGAGAAAGATGGGCCTCCTCTCCCATCACCCTGCTAGAAACCTGCTGGAGGACCAGCTCCGAATCTGTACCACCTTGATAGCAGTGAGTTTTAGTTTGAGTTGTAGCTGAAGAAAGTGAAAACAAATTTACAAGAGCCAAAATAGAACTTTGAGTGTATCTCACATGAACTTAGAGACCATCCCAAGAATAGATTTGGTGCATTGAGCGCTAATGACTGAAGACAACAGGAGTTGTGGGTTGACATCAAGGACATTGTCCTTGCAGAAAGCAAAAGGTCACAAAAGCAAAAGACAAGAAAGACGAAAATGGATGTTAAAAGAGACTCCTAAATTTTCTCTTGAACGTAGAATATGTAAAGCAAATAGAACAAACGATGGAGTGAAAGCGGAATACATTTCAGAGTACTATGATGCAGTGTACAAAGAATGGGAGTTAGAAGCCAAAGGGTAAGAACGTGCTTGGTATTTGTCAAGTTGGAGGAATTGAAGAATCAGTTTAATCCTTGAGTTGCAACACCAAAGGGTAAATATTGAATAACACAGGAAGCATGAAAATAAGATACAAAAGTCACTGAAGCTGCTGAAATGATTGATGCTCAGCCATGGAGTGAGACAGCGTACGATCAAGAAGTCAGGGTGTTGAAGGGAAGAAAGGCAAGTTGCAGTTAAGGCTTTAGGCAAAGATCAAGGCTCTTAAAATGGACACTTATTTATTTCAACAAATAAAAGTGCCACTTGTCTGTGCCAAGAAATTTGGAAGACGGCTGGCCAGTCTATTGGAAGAAATCCATATTTGTGCCGTTTCTAAGAAAGACATGATGGACTATATCACTAAGCAGCTGTTTGATACTGATTCTATAGCAGTGCTATCTTGGGTATTGACCGGTTCTTTGAGGCAAAACATTGCACCAAGAATGGGCCAGGCTCTGGAATTTTCCTGATTTTGCCCTGAGAAACACACTTTCTTTTTGTGTATGTGTGTGTGTGTGTGTGAGTGTACCGTCAAATCAGATCTGAATGGTACAGGAGGATTGTCCCTCCTTTTCCCGGCAGAGCATCTGGTGGATTCGAACCATGTGCCTATGGGATTGTAGTTGCAGCTCCTTGCCACTAGGCCACCAGAGCTCCCCTGAGAAACACACTTTCTTATGGTGGTCTATATCCTCTTTTTTTAAAAAAAAAATTTTTTTTCCCCATTGTTGCACATTCCACCCCCTTCACCTCCCCCTCCCTGCAGTGCACGCCTTGTTCCAGATTATTGTCATACAGACAATACCTAATCATGTGTTCCCTTCCAGTTCTTCCCCTCGTCTCATCTAATGCAGTATTCATTATCTGTCCACTCCTTTCCCATTCTCTTCCCAACTCCTCCATGCCAGTATTATTTTATAACAGTGGTGTTAAGCAGCATTTATCCTTTTGTGCTGAGGTATCTCACTCAGCATAATGTCCTCCAGTCTCCCCCATGTTATGTAATGTTTAATGAGTTAATAGTTTTTCATTGTTGCATAATGTTCCATTGTGTGAATGTACACAGGTTTTTTTTTTAAATTTAAATTTATTTTATTTTATTTTATTGTTCTTTGTGTGTGTACCATCAGATCAGATCTGACTGGTATAGGAGGAGATTGCCCCGCCTTCTTCAGCAGAGCATCTGGTGGATTTGAACCGACTGCCTCTGGGATTGCAGTGTAACTTCTTGCCACTAGGCCACCAGAACTCTCTCAACATACATAGTTGTTCTTTCAGTTCATTTGTTGATGGACACTTGGGTTGTTTCTGTCTCTTTGCTAATGTGAATAACACAGCAGTAAGCATGAGTGTGCTCATATCTGTTTCCGTGGAGGCTCTGATTTCTTTAGGGTATATTCCCAGTAGTGGAATTGCTGGGTCAAATGGTATTTCTCTTTCCAGCTTTTTGAAAAAGCGCCAGACTGCTTTCCATACTGACTGTACCATTTTACATTCCCACAAGCAGTGAAGAAGAGTTCCAGTCTCTGTACAACCTCTCTAGCGTTTGTTGTTTTTTTGCATGCTCTTTGATTTAGTATTTCATAAACCTACTTCAGGACTTCTTTTGCTCGGTGACTCTTTCTAGCGACTGTGTTTTAGGGAGAGATGGCAAACCAGTAGATAATTGTCCAGATGGTGTGCAGAAGTTTGTTAGACTCACATTCCCCTGTACTTTCTTTTCCCTTGATGAACTCAGTTGTTTTACTGCCGCTACCACCATGGTGGCAGTGGGCAGTGAGGATTCAGTAGGATGTAATTTAGTCAACGTAGTTTGAATATCTTAGAACTAGCTGTTAAAAGTAACTGTTGATGAGGGGACTGTTCGATATTTGTGGACTACATGTGACAATTATCAGTGGTATTAAAGAAGTGAAATTTTAACTCTATTTATTTAGATCTAAATAATTTCATGTGAATGTGATTACAACTCATAACAATTCTTTGACCAATGGCTTGGAACCTGGCTCTATCCCGAGCCATCTCGGACACACCTGCTTCCATTGCCAGTCACCGTCAATCCATCTCATCCAGGGTTTTCTCTTCTGTGCTGACCCTCCACCCTTCCAAGTCTGATGTCCTTGTCAAAGGACTGGTTGCTCCTGGCACAGTGCTCAAAATACATCAGTTGGAGCTTCAAAATCCTTGCCTCCAGGGAACAACCGGGTTTGACCCTGTTCCGGACAGACCTGTTTGTTCTCTTGACAGTCCATGATATGTTCAGTGAGCACCACAACGCCAAAGGCATGCATTCTTCCTTCTGTTGTGCTTAGTCGTCCCGCTCAGATGGTGACTGCCTGACTGCCATATTGGATGTAGCATATCTCTGATGGGATGCTTCTCACCTTGTTCCTTGACTGCTGCCTTTGTGCCTTGGGTGATTGGTTGTCTTCCTCATGAAGAGAGAGCACCTCCTCTTCTCCTTATCTCCCCTCCTTTCCCACCACAGCAGTGGCAAACACAGACTGGAAGAGTAGGCACTTTGTGTTGTTGCTGTTTGGTGACGTCCAGCGGACTCTGACTCATAACAGCCTTCTGTCTGATAGAAATATTGCCTGGTCGTATGCCATCCTCACAGCCGTTATGCTTCACGTTGCAAATTCAGAAACGTGAAAGTTCTTCTCTCGTCTAACGTTGTTTCCACCATGTGAATTGTTGCATTTCACTTTTCTTTCCTGTACTTAAAAAGACTCAAAGGAGCCTATTTTTTTATTAATGTCTTATGGAGTACATGATCGTTTTTGTAATTTTCTTTACTATTGCAAAGAACTCTCTTTCTGATGAAGCCTGGAAGTATGAAGCATGCCTGTCTGCCTTCCCCTTGGTTCTTAACACACTTTGAGAATGTTAACCAGAAGCAACCACTGTGTAGAGAGAGGGTCGTTAACGAGAAGAAGGTCCTTAACTAGACTCAGCAAATGTGCCGTAGTGGACTCAAGACACCGCAGTAATTATGAGGGTGGTGGAAAACCAGTGTTTGATTCTGTTGTTCTGAGAGTTGCTATGAGTCAAAACCAACTCCAGGGCACCAGACAACAAACAGCAACATGGGTTAAGGATGAATGTTCCGTTTCGGTGTCATTAAATTTTCTGTTTCTTCCTGTCTTCTTTACTGGGAGACTTCTGAGGTTTTGTGTTACATCATGACAAGATGACATGCCTTATTCTAGTGGGTTTTTTTTTTTACTTTTAATTTATTTCCTATCTCTCTTTGATGTACATCCCCCCCACATCCCCATTTAGAGTAAACCAGAAGAGACTGTATGAGTTTTGTTCCAAGTTTATGGAACACTTTACCCTTTCAGTCCTGTTTTCTGCCCTCATGATTTCCTTTTCCCCAGTCCCTGCTCTGCCATGATCTAGCTAACAGATGACAGGCAGGCCTTTTTTCTCTCCATGTCTATTTTTACATAAGTAAGCATGATGTTTCCTTCTCAGGGTGGTTGTGAATGTTGAATGAGTTCATCAGGGAAGCTCTGACATACTTAATTCCCTTTTGTTTGACCAACTCTTGTTTTAAATTCAGGGGATTGGTAAAAGGTCAGACTTCATAATAAGTGGTTTGTTTAGCGTCTTTGCTTAGAGAGGAGGAGCCTAAGGATAGTCCACTGAGGTCACGTAGCTAGTTAGTGGCTTAGTGAACCCACGTCTGCCCTCTTGACTTTTGCCATACAAAAAGTTTGTGCTCGTAGATAATGCCACTGTCCTAGAAAAAGGGAGAAGTCGGTGGTAGCACACACTAGGTGAGGAAATGTTCCATTTTCTTTCTAAAGACAGTCTAGGATGGTACTTCTGTAGATGGGCAAAGAGCAGTTCATTGAAACCCTGTGGTAATACAGATGAACCCATTTCTGAAATCAGATTCCCAGACACATCTTCATCTCATCTCTCAGGACTTGGTCATCTCCCAGACCCTTTCTATGGTGAAGTGCTAGGATGCCTCTCCGGAAAAACTCTGATAATGAAATAGGAGCTTTCGGTTACCTGGCACCCGTGGCTTATCCAGGTGTATACCGGCTGTTTCCCATTTCTTAACACGTTGAGTGTGCATGATTTTACATCAAATTTATGACAATTTAAGTGAAGAAGTGAGAGGAGTGGCAGAAAATTGTCCTACTTGTATGTTCTAGTGTTGATGGTGCTGGCTTTGTGTGACTTTGACAGATCACGGCGTTTTGTTAAATACGACCATATTGCCTTTTCTCTGGCTAGGGAATTAAAGAAAAGTGAGATTATGAAAAAATGCTGAAAGCTTTCAGAAATAATGGGCTATGTGTGATAGAAGGGAATGTTTCAGTTATAGAAAACGAGTATGCCTTTGCAGTCCATTTTGACTCAGCCACATTTCAATCTAAACATGTCCGACTGGTCCCCGAGTGCAGAGTGGACTAGACAGGGACAGGAATGTCCATGATTTGACCATTTGTTGCCTTGATGTTGCTTGTTTTGATTCTCTTCCCAGTCAAAATAGGTCCTTGCTCTGGGAAACAAAATTGCTTCTGTTTGTTCGCAGATAATGGAGATGATAAATGTCAATTGTTTTGTAAAAATAATTTTTTATTACCAAATCTTATTTCCTAAATATGTTGACATTGCTTGTTGAGGCCCAGATCTAGCCTATCTGTTAATTCCCATGATAACAGATGGTCAGGCTAGATCACACTATTTAATAATAGGTCCGGGAAAAGAGAAATCCTCTTAAAAATCAGACAAAGATTTACATACATTTTAAACCAAACACATTTGTGTACTAATAGCTTTATCCATGTTCCCTGGACCATTAGAGCTTTAAATACAGGATATCCAAGTAACTACAAAAATTGACTCCTGTGCATAGATGGGTCTACTTATTGTTTATTCTTTTCTTTATCTGTTATTCGTTCATGTTGACTATCCTTTGCTAACGAGCACCGTTGTTTTGTGTGGTCCTTGTGGAGGACTGATGCACAGTTACTCTGTGTGACAGCGTGCTGCTACATTAGAGGGTTTTGGAGGTGGTGGTCTTTCTAAAGGGCGCCCTGCTTACTCGAAGGTTAAGTGCTTGGCTGGTAACCGAAAAGATGGTTCCATTGTATCAGCCGCTCTGTGGGAGAAAACTGTGACGTCTGCTTCTGTAAAGATTTTCAGCCTCCAAACCAGAGAATGGTCACTATGAGTCCTATTGATGACAGTGGGATTTTTGGGTTGGTGGTATTCTCGCCCCCCCCCCCCCAGTTTGCATACTTTACAGACATTTATTGTTAGTATTTGATTATTTTAAAATTTGCTTTAGAGTTTGGTTAACTAGAGTGTTGATACTTATATCAAGGTTGAATTTTATAGTGTTTGAAATTTAGTGTTGGCTCTTTGCTAATACCAAAAAATAGTTGATAATATGCCATATTACAAAGGAATTGTAGATGTTACTTGATACCCTGTAGTCCGTAGTGTAGGACCTAGTTTCTTTTTACTTAGGATGAATTCTTGTCACCCAGCCTCATTCTGTTTTACCTCCTTCTCTCTTTATCCATATGTGTGTAACAAAGGGGACTCTGAATCCATGTCCTCTGGTGAAATAGGGTAGATTTTCACTGCACTCTGAATGTAGCACCTCTTCCCCTTTGGAAGAAATAACTGGTTGTAGGTTTGCTGTCTGTATTTACTTTGCGAGGTGATATGGACCTAGTTTTATGGAAATAACACCAAATGGAAATTGAAGAGATGGGTTCTTCACCTTATATAGGGATATAATACTTAGTTTTTGAGCCTAATTTTTTTTTCCTCATCTAAGAGGACTTTTTTCCTTCTTACATAAGAATATTATGGGAGGATCCAACTCTCATAGTTCTGCTTTTGTGTTTAGAATAACAAAGTTGTAGGATTCTGCCATTGACATATTGATTATCTTTCTTTCACAGATCATGGCCCAAGTGGCAATGTCAACTCTGCCTGTAGAAGATGAGGAGTCCTCGGAGAGCCGGATGGTGGTGACGTTCCTCATGTCTGCTCTGGAGTCGATGGTGAGAGAGCCTTCCCTTCCAGAAACGATTCCGTAGCAGGGTAGGACTGGCTGGAGAAGGCTGGTGTGTTTTTGTAAAACCCATTTTTGTGTTTCTTAGTTTTAATAAGAATAATTTTTTTTTTCTTAAAAGGTGAATAGTTGTACAGATTTAAGTCCTTCAAATCGTGTTTTGAAATTGTCTTATTATCTAAGTGTTGCGTTTTTCACTTTTAATTTTACACTATCTTACACAGTCATGTGTTTTACATGATTAACTTTTCATTTGCGTGTAGGATGTGACGTTTATCTGAGTGAGTTTGGATATGACAGTATGGTACAAGTGTTTGATTTATCGTATGCTTAAAGAAAAGTACAGCATTCAAAGAAAGCATTCACAATTCTCCTTGCTCTTCTCCCTCTACTAAATTATGTAGTAGATTCGCTTTTTATTTGTGAAAAAAATCCTGTTATGCCCATAATCACAGTGAAATAGTAAATTCTTTGTCTTGTGCTGTTTTTTTAATTTTCTTCTGAATGTCTGTTGGTGTAGTGAACTTGATCTCCAAGCTGCTCAGGCTAAGGAGATGAAAACTGTTCAAGCTCATCTGAAACAAAAACTCCTATTCAGTGCCCTCGAGTTGATTTTGACTCACCTGAGGCTCTGTCAGCTTTTCAGGGGTGTATGTTATTTTGGGGGAGACTCTGTCTTCTGAGAAGTGGTTGGCTGTGTCAGATTTGAACCAGTTGACCTTGCAGCGATCAGCCCGCCCATTAGCTCCCACACCAGCAGGATCGTATTGATCTATTAGAGTTCATAGACCGCTTCACACGCCAGGTCCTGAGCAGAAGGAGCCTGTGTATCTTTCTTGCCTTCAGTGGCTGACTGGGATTGGATAGCAGTGTAGTCTTACAGGTCTCACTGTGACATGGTGGGAGATTCTTTCTGTTCGCTCCCTTAGGCCATTTCCCTTCTTCCTACTGTTTTGAGTTAATTTTTGTCTCTTTGACTGGTTTGTCAGAGTGCTCAAGGCACAAAGGTCAGCTTCCTCCTTCTCTTGGCCTCTAGAGAATTTTGGTCTAATCCTTGGAAAGTACTTGAATCTTGTTTTGCTCTTTCATAAATACTACCTTTGGTGACAGGATTGTCCAACTAAGAGTGTGGATAGTGCAGCAAGGAGGCAGCCTCCTTTTTCACAAGGTAGAGAACCACTTCTCATAGGAGAGCAGTCACAATACTTAGCATAACCATGAAATAGAATAGAGTTGTAACCAGATGCTCTGCTGGAGAAGGAGGGACAATCTCCTCCTGTACCAGTCAGATCCGATTTGACGGTACACACTCACACACAAAATAATAATAAAAAAAGAATAGAGTTGTAGTACACCATTAATCTTCAGGCTGGAAACAGTTGATTCCTTTCAAGGCATATCCTCCATCTAAGGAGGTTCTCCACCCTGTACTAGTATTGCTCAAAAACTTCTGATCGTGTAAAAAACTATACTATTCTTTTATGTAAGTTTTTAAAAGTATTATTAACTGCAAGTAATTCTGATTTAAGAAACTTGAGAAATGGTGTTATACAAATGAAAAGCTGCAGTTTTCAGTGACACTGAGAACAGGCAGAAAACCTATTAGAACAATTTACTGTGTAACCTCACGTCATATGCAAAGTGAAATAAATTGTAGAGCAACAGGAAGAGGACAAGGCTGGCTCTGGTGGCCTAGTGGCAAGAAACTGCACTGCTATCCCAGAGGTGCGCAGTTCGAATCCACCAGATGCGCTGCTGGAGAAGGAGGGACGGTCACATTCTGTACCAGTCAGATCTGATTTGACGGTACACGCAAAAATAATAATAATAAAAAAAAGTAAAAAAAGAGATAAATTTCAGTTTAGAATGAACTGAAAAAATAAAATATAATTGTGTATATGATTACAAAGATGCCTTTTTAAAAAAATTGTAAAATAATATATGCAGCAAAACACTTGCCATTTGAACATTTTTTACCTGCCTGTTTCAGTGACATTAGTCATTTTATTTTGTTCAACCATTACCCCTGTCCATTGCCAAATTTTTCCACCACCGCAAAGCAGACTCACTTTTTCCTTCTCCTATCGTTTCTAATGTTTGGGCTCTGTGTTTGCCACTTATATGAGTGTGGACTAATCTGTTTATTCTTTTTGACTGACTGACTTCACTCAGTTTAACATCAGCACACTTTTTATCCTTAAGAACTGTGATGTACTTTTAAAAATTATTAGGAAAACAGTAAAACTGACAAAGGATATTATTACAGAAAATGTTCTAATAGATAATACTCTTTAATGCTGAGTGGATTATTAATGAGTGTATTTTAAGTGTTTAATTCAGTGGCATTAAATGCATTCACAGTGTTGTGTAAGCATTTTCACTATTCTTCCAAAATTTTTTAATTTCTCCCAAACAGAAATTTTTATCAAGTACACAGATATTTTCCTGTTCTACTCTCTCCCCAGCCCCTGTTAACCTCTAATCTATTTTTTGTGTGTATGGTTATTTCAGTTCTACAGATTTAATAAAATGGAATCGCTTGGTGCCTATTTTTATCTAATCTGCTTTACTTAGCTAATGTTTTCATGGTTCATCCATGTTGTAGTGTGGGCCAGAACTTTTCTTTGTCTCTATAGTTGAATAATATTCCATTGTATGTACATTTAAAAGGGACTGGTACCTTTTAGAAAATGACTGGTACCTTTCAGAAAATGTTGACTTTTCTGCTTATGATAAGCAAGGCTGAAATTATTATCTAATGAAACAGATGAAGGATTTGAGGTTTTTATCTCTTCGCCTTTTATACGTCTATATAGACCATGATGTTTTCTGTTTATGTTTTAGTGTAAAGAGTTAGCCAAATCCAAGGCGGAAGTGGCCTGCATTGCAGTGTATGAAACAGATGTATTTGTCGTTGGAACGGAAAGAGGACGTGCTTTCGTCAATACCAGGAAGGATTTTCAAAAAGATTTTGTAAAATACTGTACGCATAGTTTTCTCTTTTGCCTTTCATAAAGCTTAAACCCAAATATTTATGGCTAAGATAATGCTATAGTTTGTTCTAAGGCAGGAAAAGCTTTATGTTAACATATCCTGCAATGTCTAAAACGAGTCACTGAATGACCCCACATAGCAGTAATTACCAAAGAATTGAAGGGAAATTGTGATTCTTTATTGTACTCTGACCCTTCCAGGCTCTGCCTTTGGTGGAAATACAGAAAAAATAGAGAAATTAGATTGACTTTCTGTTCTTACTCAGGCAGTAATTTCTTGACAAACCATTCTTTGTATAAAAAAAGCATTTTTTTTAAAAGCAGCAGGAGTGGCATCCACTTCCTAAAAAACATGCCTCCAGAAACTGTGAATTTGATAAATGTTGATAGTTCTAAAAAGGCTTCAGGCCTTTTGTTCATAGGGTTGCTATGAGTCACGCTTGACTAGAAGGCAACCAACAACAACAACAACATGCAAATTTAAATAGGTCTGCCACTCCTTCAGTGGAACTAACTTCTTGTCAGGGTATATTCATATCTTATAGTTGGGATAATTGCGAGCTTACATGATCTTTTTAGTAACATTAGAAAAATTTGCTGTAGAACTTTATAAAATTTGTGTTATGTTTGATTGGCCCATAGATATTCTGTGAAGCAGGACTTCAATAATACAGTATTTTCTTGAAATGGGGAAGAAAAAACAACAACCCCAAAGATAGAAGACTATATATATATCTCTAATTTCTAAAATAAAATTTTCATGATCAAATTAGATTTAGTTCTTAATAAACGGAATGGATAAAAGTGGTTTTGTTAGTAATTTCTATTCTTGATTTATTTTTTTTAATTTTTATTTTGAAAAAGTTTTCTCACCCAGTGGTAGGTACATTTAAAAAGAATATTGCTATAATATGATGCATTTTGACAAATGTGTAATATTGTATCTCTTTAGTATCATGCAGAATAATTTCACTTTAACAGTATTCCTGTGTCC
>NW_006399830.1:10864268-10954466 GCF_000299155.1 Elephantulus edwardii | reverse complement strand
CCCCAAGTCTGGGATGTTTCAACTGGCAGTCATTCAGATTTTTTTTCCCATTTCATTTTTTTTTTCAGATTTCAATTGATATATTTCCTTTTTAAAGTTAAAACTACTGTTTGTTTATTTGTGCTTTGTTTTTCTGTCCATAGCGATATTTATTTCATATTCCACTTCACGGAATTTCTGTCTCATAGGTTGTTACTTAAAATATCTTCTTTTTCCTTTCTGTTTTATAACAAATTCTTGTCTGGAGGACAGGGAGAAAATACTCTTTATTAAAAGACATATTAAAATATTTCCTATGGCTTTTCGCATTATTCATTTATAGGTGTTGAAGAAGAAGAAAAGGCTGCAGAGATAAATAAAATGAAATCTACATCCCAGTCCAATAGGATGAGTGTCGATGCTGTAGAAATTGAGACATTGAGAAAAACAGTCGAGGACTATTTCTGTTTTTGCTATGGTAAGAGTATAAGCTGTAATTTTCAAGCAGTTGAATGAATGAGCTCTCTAGTACTTGTTTAACGCTGTGGAAGGCTTTACTCATCATTTCTGTTGTAGAAGAACCCAGAAACAAATACATTTACTGAAGCTGTTTATTTTTAGTAGAAGAGCTGCCACTAAATCTCTTCATTGCCTTTAAAACTTTTACTAATCCAACTCTGTGATTCACATTTTCTTTTAAACTCAAACCTTTTTTTTAAAAAAAGCAAACAGAACAGGTGAATATAGATTATTTATGTATTTTTTTGCCCTGGGATTTAAGGGCTAAATTCAAGTCCAAAGAAGAGAGCCCTTTTGGGGGGTTTATTGCCACAGACAAATTGAGAAAATACCCATTTTGAGTACAAGTTAGTGTTTGTGTTAGAACCTAGTAAGTGTTCATCGTGAATATCAACCAAAAATTGTTTTGTATTTTATAGTGTTAGTTGGATTGCCAGCCTTTCATGTTTTTTTAAGCATGAATGTGTGGAACAAGATTATAGTTACAGCAGGGTAGGGGACTAAAGAGAAGGAATAATGGAAGAGGTAAGCCTTTGTGCCCCTTCTTTCATATGGATTGTAAAATAGAACACCTAGTAGAGAGCTTTTGCCCTTTTGTTCTGAGGTAAAGCTTCCACTAACTATGGGCATTGAGTCCGGAACTCTCAAAGTAGTTTTGAAGCCTGATTATTATCAAAAAAAGGATGAACGTGATTTACTAGCTATGATAAGCTAGTTTAGTTAGAAAAAGTGTGCCATTTAATTGCGTTTTGGTGGTGTGGTCTATAGAGAGCTGAAAAGTCACTTCTCTCAGGCAATTCAAAACCTAATACCCACCCGCTCTGTGGGAGAAAGAGGGGCAGTCCCTTTTTGTGTGATATATAGCTTCCCAGAACTTGCTGGAGGAATAGCTGAGGTCAGTTCCAGTTCAGTGGTAATGCGAGGACGGCCGTTGAAAAGTAAATGGGTCCTCTTTCTAGACCTCACTCTTGCCTTCTCCCCTGTCACCTAGGAAAAGCTTTAGGCAAATCCACAGTGGTCCCTGTGCCCTATGACAAGATGCTGAGAGACCAGGCAGCAGTGGTCGTGCAGGGCCTTCCCGAAGGCGTCGCCTTTAAGCATCCAGAGAACTACGATCTTGCAACCCTGAAGTGGATTCTGGAGAACAAAGCAGGAATTTCATTTATTATTAAGAGGTGAAGTGCCTTTTCCCTTCCCAACTATCAGTAATTTAGTCACATAAAGTTGAATGTAGAATTTCTTTTTCTTTTTTAAAAAATTATTCTTATATACCTCATTATTTCTTAAAAGAATGTATTTCAGTATTCATATACAGATTTTCTTTTCTTTCAATGCAGACCTTTCCTAGAGCCCAAGAAGCATCTAGGTAAGTTATTGCTTTGTTTTATAGGACCATTGGCTTGGTTTCTAAGCCCATTTTGTCAGATTTTCATGTATTTGAATGATTACCCTTTCTTTTTCAGAAGAGAATATATTTTTGGTACCATGATATTTCTGTAAACTAGTGAAAGCTTTGTTTCCAACTCTGGTATTTGCTTTAAATTATTTAAAAGATGTTTCCATTTTCATGTGTAAGGTTCTACTGGCCAGCTTATGTTTTAGTGTTCACTGACCACTGCTGATAGTGTAAAACTGGTCACGGGGGCAGTGCTCGCTGCTGTCCACCAACCTCCACAGTGCAGGTTCTCCAGTCGGCAGCAACAGCAGCTCCCGGTTCATTCCATCAGGCCAGACATGCTTCATCCCCAACACTAAAACCACCTGTCCGTCGATTCCGTTGGCTACTCACAGACCAGACTCATGATTATGTGGTTTATTTAGGGGAGTTTATTCAGCTCACAGATCAGGGCCAGGAACTACTCAGGTCTTTGATCAAGACAACCCTAGGTGCATTAAAAGGCAGGCTTCTCCTTGGCCATTGGCCTCTTGAATCCTTTGAATCTGTACCTTCCTGCCATCTAAACTCTATTCCTGGGCACTTTCTTCCCTCTTGATCTTATCTGGTTGATTATCTTAGGGAGTGAGTGCCTCCCTGGTGGTGGTAGTTATAAGCCTCTATACCATTTAGCTGGAAATTGACCCATAGGGTGAATTTTGTTCGTGTGTCAAGGATGACGCTGGGCCCTGGTCTCCACGGCGCCACGAGTCTTTTGATCAGTAAGTCGGCCTGTTTTTAGGTTTTGGTCTGTATTTTCTGTCTTCTTTTGAGGCTGTAGAACTTTGTTTATATATACCTATGTTTATTTTTAAAATGTTATAACCATTAAAACTGATGAATCGAACAAACTCATTACAATATTTAATCACTTCTTTATTTCATATTGCCTTTCCCTTCACTCCTTTTACTGTTTATTCATTCTCGCTCCCTTCTTCCTTCTCATCCCCATTAATGCTCTAAGATCAATTCTGTCAATATAGAAACCTTTCCTTAGCTTTTTATATTAGCAGTCTTAAACTGTAGTTTTTAAGGGGTCTTTTGTGACTGACTCATGTCACTTCACATAATTAGTTCTAGATTCATCTGTATTGTCCAGTATTTAATGAATTCTTCATCATTTTTAATTGGTGCATAATATACTTAAGTATATGTACTTTAGTTTCTTTAGCCATTCTTTCATTGATGGACACTTGGTTGGTTGGTTGGTTGTTGGTTGGTTGGTTGGGTCAACATTTTCTGTCCATGCTACCTGGGATCTTCTACTGTTAGTCATTTTAGAATTGTCAGTCTATCAAGAAAATCTAATTTAAGGATTTTCAACCACTTTAATATGTGATGTTATTTCGTCAATTGAATATACAGCATCTATTCTCCTTTGAGGCAATGTGCTATTCTGTCGGCACATTGAGTCAGAGCATTAGTAGTTTGGACTATTCTGTTAGCGAATGTTACACATTCTGTTGTATGCAAATACTACTATTTACTAGCTGAAAAGCATTTAAATTATTGCCAAGTTTTGCTTTTTATAAATAATGCTGCTTTAAACTCTCACTCCTCTAGAATGTGTACTGAGAAGGAATTACTGTGTCTAGTGGTAAATTTATATTTATTATTTAAGAAACTCAGACTTTTGCAAAATGATTACACCAGTTTATGTTCTTACAGCGTATGAGCGTTCCAGGCTCTCCACATTCTGGCATGTGGTTGTTATTTTTCTTTTAATATTTCCTTTGTAATGTTTACATACTTAAAGGAGCTAAGCACGGATTTTTTTTTAATACAGTACTTATTTTTTTCCATTGTTTAACATTTTCTTCCCATCCCCAGCCCACCCTTTAATACACTCCTTATTCCAGATTGTTGTCATACATAACTAAGTAAGAAGTTTAAATATATGTAGAATTGTGCGGCCATCTGCACAGTCTAATTTGAGAGAATTTTCATCATTCTGAAAAGAAACACATTAGGATTGGAGGAAAACTCACCAGCAACTTGTAATATGTAGATAACTCAACCTTACTTTTAGGAACTGGAGAAGACTTGAAGTGCATACTGCAGAAGATCAAAGACTGCAGCCTTCAATATAAATTATATCTCAATAACAAGAGAACAAAAATCCTCACTCCTGGTCCATTAGGCAACATCAAGATAAATGGAGAAAAGGTTGACATTTCCTTTTCCTTGGATTCATAATCAGTACCTATGTATGGTAGCAGCAGTTAAGGCATCAATTGATGTCTTGCATGGGGAACAGTCTCCTGTCGAAGATTTCTCCAAAGTGCTAAAGAACAAGGTTGTGAGTTTAAAGGCCCGAGTGTGTCTGATCTAAGCCATGATATATTCAGTTGTTTCTTACGCATCTAAAAATTAGACAGTGAATATGAAAAATCAAAGAAAAATGGTGCTTTTGAGGTGTGATATTAGTAGAGCGTATCGGATATCCCATAGACTGCCAGAGCAATGAATTATCTCAGAGGAAGTGTAACCAGGATGCTCTTTAGAAATAAGAATGGCAGCGTGCTCTGGTGGCCTAGTGGAAAGAAGGTGTACTACAATCCCAGAGGTGCACGCTTCAAATCCACCAGATGCTCTGCTGGAGAAGGAGGAACAATCTCCTCCTGTACCAGTCAGATCTGATTTGATGGTACACACACGAAAAAAAAAATTATTAGAAATAAGAATGGCGAGGAGAGGATTGGGAGGGGAGAAGACTGCAATAATGAATGAATGGAAATCCGAAGTCTCTGTCAATTTTCATTGAAATTAATAGTAATTTTTCTTAAAAAAAAAGAATGTATTGAAAATAAAGAAGAATGGTGATACTTCATCTCAGACATACTTTGGGGCATGCTGTCAGGAAGGGCCAGTCCTCGAAAAATGACATCATATTGGGGAAGGTCGAGTCCATGAAAGAGAAGGTAACCCTCAGGAAGATGGTTTGATGTCATGACTCTAACAGTGGATTTCCTCATGGTGGCGGAGATCTTGAGGATAGCACAGGACAGGGCACGATTCACATCTAGAGCTCACAGGGTTTCTGTGAGTCGTCCTTTACTTGATGGTGCCTAACAGGAACACATTATCATTTACCCAGCTCCTTGTCTTACATCCTTGCTGAGCCCCCCAACTCGCTCTCACCCTGTTCTCTTTCCCTCCCAGTCCTTGTGCCCCCATCCCCACAGGCAGCAAGCAATCTTTATCGTGTGCTTTTTTCCTAGTCATGTCATATTAATGGAATGGTATCACTTAGAGCCTTTTACCTTTGGCTTCTTGGCATCTTGTTTTTTGTTGTTTTGTCTGTGTCTTACCATATTTGGGCATACTTCTTAAAATCACTGAATACTGTTCCATTTTATGGATGGATGACTATCATCTTTTGTTAATCCAATCAATAGTTCATGAACATTTGAGTTATTCTCCCCCTTTTTTTTTGCTATGAATAATGCTAGTGTAAGCACATAATGCTTTTGTGTGAAAATATGTATTATTTTTTATTCCTGTGACATTAGATGTGATCACTTTCATATTTTTCCCCGCAATTTTCAGCTGAGAGGCAATTTGCAAAGCATCCAATTGTGTGTTTAATATAGTTTTTAGTATATTCAGAGGTTTTTCTAAATGTAGCCACTATCTAATTCTAGAACATTTTCAACCTCTTAAAAATATACCCTAGTAATTACTAGTCTCTCCCCAGTTTTCTGAGCCAAATCTAGTCTTCATAGCATTTCCTTGTAGTTACTTACACATTGGCAAATTCTTACTTCTTTTTTTTCCTACTTACCAGAAAAATCATGTATTTTGTAGTTACTGATTTCTGTAAATTCCCTTTTTATGAAGGGAAGAGCCTGGTGCATGGAGGAGAGGGACAACTGCTGGATGATTATTACCTCCAGTTAGTTTCTTTATGAAGAAGTCAAAGTGTATATTTTTTTTTAATAATTTTAATGAGCATTTACAGAGATTTTGGATTTCCATTCATTCATTGCTGCACTTCTCTTCCCACCCATCCCCTCCCCTTTCATTCCTCTCTTTCAAATGTAAAAGAAACACTCCTTGCCTGGTACACAGTGCCCCCGCACCCCTCCCACCACCCCAAGTATATTCCACTATGCAACCTTAATTGTGGACTCTTGTGATAACCATAATACCCTATCATACATTGCTTTTAAGTTATTGACTCCCTCATCTGTTTCAGTGCAGTAAACACATTTATCCAGTTTTTCTCAGTCTTACCCTAACCCTGATATCAGTCCCATTTTACAACAGTGGCACCATGCAATATTTGTCCATTTGTGACTGAGATATTTCACTCAGCATAATGTCCTCCAGGCTCACCCATTTTGAATAATATTGAATGAGTTCCTTGTTTTTCAATGCAGTGTAGTATTCCATTATGTGAATATACCACAGCTTCTCTATCCATTTGTTTGTTGATGGGCACCTGGGTTGTTTCCAACTCTTTGCTATTGTGAACAGAGCCGCAATAAACATGGGTGTGCATATATCTGCTTGGATGTCAGTTATGGTCTCTTTGGGATATATTCCCAGTAGTGGAATTTCTGGGTCAAATAAAAGTATATTATTTTTATAACAACTTCATAGTTATTTTAACATGACTCAGAGCTGGGGACCTCCTTTTCTTATGTTACTCTATATTTAAGTCTTTTGGAAATAATTGTCATATTTGAAAGTACTGAAAAAACCGAAATCTAACTTTTTTTTGTATGTATGTTTGTTTCTTAGGTGGTCGAGTGATGGTAACAGATGCTGATAGGTCAATACTGTCTCCAGGTGGAAGGTACAAGCACAACTTTATCAGGAATTTTCTATTTCCTCTATATCTGATAAAATACAAGAATATTACTAGCGCAGATGTTACTTACCTCAGCGTTTCCCAAGCAGTTGATTTCATTGGGACTCGTGTGAAAACGGAGTTTGTGATGATTTGGGTCTGGGGTAGGGCTTGAGGCTCGCCTTCCTGCTGAGTTCCTAGATGAAGCCGTGTTGTACACCAGTGACCGTGTTGAATTAGAAGACTTGACAGTGAACTGAAATGAAGGTTAATATGTCATTCTGTTACCTGCCCACTACCCAGTTGATTGTATAAAGCACTGAATCAATAAGTTTATCTGATGTCGAGTCAGCTAGGTCTGGTAACTTTATTACTTTAGCTTCATTGCACTTGGATACCGTATGTCTGGCCCTCACCATTGCATAGTCTGATCAAGATTTCCTTCTCCTTTCAGTTGTGGTCCCATCAAAGTGAAAACTGAACCCACAGAAGATTCTGGTATGTGCTGAAATGCCTATACTCCATTGTTGTACTAAGTAAAGCTTTTCCCTTAATTTAGAAGATTCTGTTTTGACTCCTTACTTTTTTTAAAAAGTTTTAAATTTTATTATTATTTGTGTGTGTACCGTCAAATCGGATCTGACTGGTTCTGTAGGAAATTGTCCCTCCTTCTCCAGCAGAGCATCTGGTGGATTCAAACCATACACCTCTGGGGTTGCAGTGCAGTTTCTTGCCACTAGGCCACCAGAGCTCCCTACTGCTTACTTATTTTGATGATAAAAAGGTCAGTTGGGACAAATGATGCAGAGTGGACGGTGGGAGGGAGGGAGGAAATTGTGCAACAATGAATGAATATTTAAAAAAGAAAAAAAGTGAACTAGGGGAGGAGGAAGGGGGAAGGAGAGAGAAAATGTCCAGTGAATGGATGAAAATCCAACTTTCTGTAAACTTCTGTTAAAATCACAGGTAAATAAAAAGAAATGATACATGTTTTAGTGAGTGGTAGGCAGATGCTTGCTAGTGTTCAGACCTCTTTTGTAGATAAAACTGTGCTTGTATTTTGCAAGTTTTAAATCAAGTTGTATACTTGTAGAATTCATTTTGAGTTACGTTTTCTATGGAGTGTGAGGTAAAGGTGTCTGTTGGTCTTTCTTGCACCTAGCTTTCCAGGTGTCCGCCTAATGTGTCCTGAAAGGACTCCTTTCTCACTGGTCACATTTGTCAACAATTGGTTGACTCGGCTTATTTCTGCGTTGCATTCATAATTCTGTTCCATTGTTCTGTTTAACCTTAATCGCAGTGAATTTTAATAGCTGACTTTACATTTTGCTTATGACTATAGTAAGGATATAACAATTTTAGTTCTTTCAGCACTACATCATATTATTAATGGTGATCTATTTTGTCATTTTTTGGTAATTGGTAAGAGAAGGATATTTACAGTATTCATTTATTTAAGGCATATATCATCTTTGTAGTACTTGACACAGGCTATGAGAGGGGTCCCACATTTGCTGGTATATATCGTTAGTTGTACACCATTGCAGATGCAGGGCTTTTTCCGGGGGTGGCCCCTTGCAGAGGGTGGGAGCTGCTGAGCAGCTTCTGGGAGTATCTCTGAGACGGAACATTCTTTTACCAGTATTTATTGTGATTTGTAAATCGTCTTTTTTGGGTATTATTTACAAGTAAAAGAGTGTTTGAATATAGTGTTTTTTCTTTTTTTTAAAATTTTTTTTGTTTTTAATTTTTATTCATTTTAATGAAAGTTTACAGTGACTTAGGGTTTTCAGTCATTCATTGTTGCAAATTTCTCCCTGCCCACCTTCTCCCCCCAGTTCACTCTTGTTCTTGAAAAGTGAAAGTAAAACTCTTTCATTGTTATGCAATTCCTCCCCCAAGTCCACTCCACTGTGCAATCTTCATTCTGGACTCATGTCATGACAATAATACCCAGTCATATATCCCTTTTAAACAGTTCTTTCCTGACAACAAATGCTACTGGCACAATTGGAAAACTATCTGCAGAAAACTCAAGCAAGATCCACACTTCACTCCATATACAAAAAACGATTCAAAGTGGATTATGGACCTAGGACTAAAACTAAGGACTATAAACGTCATTAAAGAAAAGCTTGGAAGAACTCTAGAAGTCCTAATCCAGAACATAAACAGTCTTCCAAGCATCCTCGAACTGCATACTCTTGTGTTGGCATCATGTGAATATAGTATTTTTTAAAAGGCCATTGAGAGTCGCTTGAAGATGTCTCCTATAGTCTTTTGTAACTCTTCTTGTCCTTTGAGAGCTTTTTAACTTCCTTGCACAGGAAGAACCAGCTTCGTCTCTTTCATCCAGCTTGGACTCACCCCTCACCTGGAAGTCCTGCTTCCCTTTAGTGGAGAGTGGTGGTTTTCGGTCTGGTTGTTTTGTTTTTTTTTTAATTTTTTAATTATTATTATTTTTGTGTGTGTGTACCGTCAAATTGAATCTGACTGGTACAGAGGAGAGTATTATATTAAGGCTAAAGCACAGAGTTAACTTCCAACGAAACTTATATATAACAGTTCTAAAGAAAAGAATAGTTAAATACATATACCAGTGTTGACAAACACATCCTCAAAGAAAGCAAGGAAAGAAATAATTCAGAGCTGGGACAATCTGTTGTTCAGTAACGTGTTACAAAGATTAATTTCTTCCTTGGTTTGCTACCCCTTCTGTTAGGCTTTGTCTGTTATTACGGCCGTGGCTGGCCAGATTCTTACGTGGTTGCAGTAACCTTGCTTTCTTCTAAAGCTTTTGAATCCTCCCTGGTTATGCCCCGTTTGTTTATTGTACTTTTCCACTAGCCTTTCCTGGGGGATGTGGAAGTACTGGAGACAGCCGAGAGAATCCCATGAGCTCCTGACCTGGTGCTGCCTGCCAGCACTGTGTAGTGTTTGTAGCAGCAGATCATGTTCAGACTCTTTTGGTAGTCACTGATCTCAGCCAGTAAGAGCATCCCCTTTCTTTGCGTGTTGCTCGAGAGGTAAACATGTGTATACCTGGCCAGCAATTTCTCCAGTTGAAAATCATCTCTCTGTCTCAGATCACTTGGCACTAAGTTCACCGTCAGTCTGCTCTTACTGCAGTTGAATGTGCTAGTCTGAAATGTGCCAGTTTCTCAGCCTGTCTGAGAGGGAGGCCTACCCTTGTGGGGGCAGGAAAAGGCCTGGCCCTGCAGTCTTATGGTGAAATTAGCATCTCTTTCTTGAATGGACTTTTTCCAGTTGTGTGTCTCCCACTCCCCGCCAAGAGTGATGGCTGAAGGAGTTTAATTTTTTGTTTAAAACTCTGTTAAATGTATGAAACATACTGAGCGTAAATATAGCTCACTAAATACATGTATCCCTCTCCAAGGCTAGTGGCAGCACTCCAAGATGGGGTTGCTCCCGGGTGTCTGCCTGTGGCTCCCCAGCTCTGTCCGGTTGGTTGTTAACAGTACAGGCTTGGACACCAGTTGTTCTTGTGTCTGATCACAGAGGTCCTTTTCAAATTCTTTCTTGGCAGAGCTTTTATGCAGAAAGTGTGTGTTCTTGTTAATGTTGTTACTTGCTGAAAACACAAATACAACTCATAATGACCCTGTGAACAAAAGATCTGAACCTTGTTCTGTCCTGTGCCATCCTCACACTTCTGACACACGTGAGCCCGTTGCTGCGGTCATCGTGTCAGTCCACTTGGTCATCCTGTCCTTCACTGACCCCCCCGCCCTTCCTAGCAATATGCTCAAAGTATGTGAGGCAAAGCCTCAGTATTCTTCCAAAGAGCACTCCAGCTGCACCCTCTCCAAGACATATCTTGTTTTTTGGCAATCCATGGGATGTTCAGTGCTCTTCCAACACCACAGTTCAAAGGCATCAGTAATTCTTCTTATTAGTAAGTCATCCGTATTTATTGTCCAGTTTTCAAATACATAGCAAAATAATCAGAAAGACTATGGCCTGAACCAGACACACCCTAGGCCTCAAACTGACATCGTTACTCCTCAGTAATGTTAATAAAGGACTTCATTGAGATGAAAAAAAAAAAAAAGGACTTGATTGAGATGAAAACCCTCTCTAGATATTGAAATGGTTAAATATCATGCATGCCCTCTCTCTTCTGGGATATTCATTCATTCATTCAGACTGCTATATACAGTTTTTAAATGTCTTGTCAAAATTTTTTTTTCTCTATTATGTTTTGGTGTAATATAGAAACTTTTTTATTTCAACCCCCTTTTGGGTACAATTTAGTGACAGTCCCATGTACCATGTTGTGCAGCCGTCCTAATTAGCAGTTCCTGAAATTTTCCCCAGTCTTAACAGGAAAGTCGTCGTTTTTCATGGTAAGTGAAAATAGTGTAACTGATTTCTCCTTCCAGAGTTTAAAAACGTGTTAGAGGAAAAGAGAACAGCAAAACATATTCACATATTAGTGGTGATTTTTGTTGAGTTTCTTGGTAATGCCCTCCTTCATCCCATACTAGCGTAGCACGCAATAGCCCCTTTACAGTCTGGGCAGCAGGTGTGCATTTCTCAGTACTGTTTAGTGGAGGAGAGAGGATTTCCCTACACCGTCTAAACGCGCTGCTGCATAGTTTATTTTATTTTATTTTTTTTAGAAAGATAAAGTAATAAAATATTTTTAAAATAATACCAGATGTATGTGGAAAATGACCTAGTGCTGGAAGTGAGAGCGGGGATTTAGGAGCTCGGTGTTGTTCTGTTGTTAGGTCGTGTCAGGTTGAGTATGACTCTGACGTATAATGAAGTGATTTCTCTTTACAGGCATTTCCCTGGAAATGGCCGCCGTGACAGTAAAAGAAGAATCAGAAGACCCTGATTACTACCAATATAACATTCAAGGTAATGGCCCTTGGTAGTGCTGTTCTTGCCAAGAGTTACTTGTGATTAGAGTGAAAATCTTACTTAATCAATTGCCTACTTTTCTGAAGTAGTTTGCTGATTGGTCTTGGCTTGGCCTGGATAGTTATAATTCATTACTAGACTAAAGCTAGACTATACAAAAGTAGGACATGAAATTCTCAGATGGTATGAACTTTAATCGAAAAGTGCAAAGTAGCTATTAATATGATTCCAAGCAGAAGCACAGTTAGATTAAAATTCTGATTTCTAGTGTTATTTACAAAGGATGAGAGATCCCATGCACCGTTGCGAGCTAGCTCTGTCTGTGCAGCCACGGTAAGCTTTCCAGTTTACTGTATTTCCAGTGCCTCAGATGACTGTAAAAGGCATGACCGTGATATATTTCAGCTGTGACATCGTGGTTTTCATTCTCTCTCTGCTTGATTATCGAGAAGAATTATTCTGGTATTCACGATTAGAATTTCTTTTATGAATTGTTAGGTTCCAGGTTAACGGTATCTTTGTATTTTCTAGAGTCAAGTTATATCAGTGTAATACTGAAGCAAACTAAGCATTTGAAATGTAAATGTGATTAGTTTTGTCTTACGTATATACCTGTACATACATTTGTATATATTTATGGAATCAGCTTTACTATAATTAAGGAAATGAAATACCGTTTTCAAAAGCTTTTTTCAATCTCTTTGGAATTAACAGCTCTACTCAGAGTCAACCACTATTTTGGTTCTGCCATTTTAGATTGGTTTTCATTTTCTAGAAATAGATTAATAAAGTATTTCTTTCTGTTAGGTTTCTTTTATGCAAAACCGTTTTGGAAATTTGTCTTTGTTAGTTTTTCAGTAGTTCATTCCATTTTGTTGCTGAGAATTACACATTGACAGGCTGTGCTATAGTTTATTATAGTTATTAATTATGGACATACAAGTGTTTTTTTCATTCCGGGCTATTCTGAAAAACGCCATGTTTAACATTTGTGTATAGAAGTCTTTTTAGCGGATTAATGAATCTTGAATCAATACTCAGAAATAGGGTAGCCGGGGCACATGGTAGGTATTTAACTTTCTAAGATGTTTGTCTGCATGGTTATACTTCTGTCTGAAATGTGTGAGTGACAGCTGCTTTACATACCCCATCGACATCATCCTTCATTCTCATTCATTTTAGCCACCTCATTGTGATTTTAATTTCTGTTAGCTGATAGCTCTACTTTGGTTAAATAGAAGCTTTAATGCTGGGACATTATAAATGTATTAGAAGTAAACATATTTTGGTTTTTAATTATGTGAATGTCTATATGTTTATGAAAAAAATGGTTTCATTTTCTCTCTCAACATCTTGAGCAATAAATGTTGCTTATTCTTTAGGAATGAGAACTTTAATAAAAAGTGAAAATGTTGGGAATTATTTAGTTGTGCCTAATATTTATGTGTATGTATTTCAAAAGTACTGGTTAATAAAAACTTTTTTTATACATGTATAGGGTTTTGTTTTGTATTTTTCTTGTTGTGTGCCATTGAATTGGATCCTACTGGCGCAGGAGGAAATTGTTCCTCCTCCAGTTGAGCATCTGGTGGATTCGAACTGTGTGCCTTTGGGATTGCAGTGCAGCTTCTTGCCACTAGGCCACCAGAGCTCCCTTATATATAGATTTAAAAGCAAAAAATTTTGGCTTTGGCGTTGATCTATTGATTAATTAACAAAGATAACATGTCTGTGGCTCTGTCCAGACATTATTACCGAATCCCTGCTCATATTGGGAAGGTGAAGTAAAGAATTTGGAAATGAGATGTCTGTAAGGGAAAGATGGCCTGAAATGACGATACCCTGCTGAGGACTCAATCGGCGGCAAGTTGGATAATTTTTACTTCTAGTAAACAATATGTTTTCATGTTATTGTTGTTGTTGTTGTGTACCATCACATCGGACTGGCACAGGAGGAGATCAGTCGGCGGCAAGTTGGATAATTTTTACTTCTAGTAAACAATATGTATTCATGTTGTTGTTGTTGTTGTGTACCGTCACATTGCCCCTCCTTCTCTAGCGGAGCATCTGGTGGATTCGAACTCTGTGCCTTCAAGATTGCAGTGCAGCTTCTTGTTACTAGGTCACCAGAGCTCCCTCTTGTATCCATTTTTAAGTGAAAGTTTACATAAGAAATTTTTACACACATCTTTTGATGTCTAGAAAAAAGGTTGCGTATCTTATGTCATCCAATTAGTCAATTAATTGTCTTTTCATTTTCATGTCTTTTGTTAAACAGAAAGTCTTTGATGAAGCCCAAGTAATCTTTTTTTTTTTTTTTTTTTTGAGAGATGACAGCTTAATGAAATCTTTTTGGGCTTTCTTAAAGTTACAGAGATGTTTTCTTCTAAAATTTTATTGGTTGAGCTAACTTTTAAATAATAATATATGAGGTATTGCGTTAAATTTTTGCGAATTTTTGTCGGTTTTATCCCGGTACTGTTGAGAAGACCTTGTTTTTGCTATTCAACTTCTGGATCTTTCTAACTGTGTTAGTATATTTTGTTCTGTTGATCTGTGTACTTAACTTTTTGCTAAAACTATGGTGTCTTGAGTGCTCTCTAGATTTAGTGTAAGAAAATCATCCTGTGACAGTCTTCCTTCCATTGCTTTCTCTTTTCCACCTCCTTTGTCTTTGCATATAAATGATATTAATTTTCAAACTTTGCACTATCCTTATATGTCTATGGTAGACCCACTAGGATATAATGTATTAATTCTTTTTATATACTGCTGGGTTTGATTTTCTAGCCCTTAGAATATTTGCATCTGAAATACTAGCTGGATTGCAGCAGTTGGCTTCAATACAGATTGTAAGAATGTGGCAGGCTTGCGCAAGCCTTCTGTCTATTTAATAGGGTCACTATGAGTTAGAGTCGAGATGTTGAGAAGAGTTTAGGAAGTTGTTCAGTGTATTTAGTTGTTTATTTTTTGGTATGATTGGTGTTACACTCTTCTGAATATTTGGTGGGTAGCCAGTTAAACCATCTGGTTTTTCATGTGTTTCTGATAGGAGGTTTTAAAGCACTTTCCGTTTTTCATGTCTTTATTTGTTGTAGTAGATAGAGAATGGATTATTGAATTTATGTTTCTGGATCTGAAGCAGTTTTCTATTTTAAAGATTTTGCTCATTTTGTCTTTCCAGTGTCAGATTGTAGATCTGAGTTTTCTTGTTTTTTCCGTTTTGTAATTTGAGTCTTTATTTTAAACACTGGCTGTTTCAGAGCAGGTGGTTATTATGGTGGATACCTGTCCTTGCTGTGCACCGTAACATGTTTAAGAGACTCTGGTCTTTACTCGCCTCTTGCATTTTCCTGGTCAGCACGATAAACACTATTTCTAGACTATCACCAAATGTCTCCAGAAGAGATGTTGATTCTTGGTTAACTATTGCTTTCTCTTTAATCTTTATATTTTATGTATTTAAGAGTTGGAAGTCCAAGTCATTGTTTTTGAGATGTTTTCTAATATGAGTATTCATGCTATAAATTACTAAGAATTAAGTTGTGGCCTCGGTTGTAACTGAAGACCATTCTTAGTGTAATTTAGTTCCTTTGAATTTGTGTTTGTTTTGTATCCCAGCACGTGCCCTGTCTTGGTGATTATTCTTAGTATGCTTGCACCAAATAGTCATGTTCTGCTGTTTTCAGTGTGAAGATGTTCTTGAAACAGATTTCTTGGATTAGTTCAGTTGATTGCGTCCTATTTGTTCTGTTGCTGTGGTAAGAGTATTGCGGTCTCTGCCTGCAAGTCTGAATGTGTCTGTTTCTCCTTCCTTACCTTTCTGTCACTTTGGCTTTGTGTGGTTTGAAGCTTGGTTACTGTCAGTCTTTCGAAACCCCTTTTCTTGGGCTCTTTGCTGCTTTCTTGGCAGTGACCACCAGTGTCCTGACATGGAACTGCGTAGGTTACTTTCTGGTCTTTGTATTCTATATAAATGAAATCCTTCAAAATGTATGTTCGAGTTTAATTCCATTTATTTAATAAGTTTGACTGTTTTTTCCCCCTCTCCCTACTCCTTAAGAAATAACAGGTGAGATGTAATTAAATGAATCCCTTTCTTCTTTCCCAGTTCTCATTCTCTTGTTACTTACCTTGAATTTGAACTTTGTCCTTACTGATAGATTTGTGGGGCAGAAGTGTGGGCAGTGCGATTTACTGCCTCTGAAAACTGCGCTGACTCAGCGGTAAACGACACCCCACCATCTGTGTCCACAGAAGTGTCTACGTATGTGTGTTACACGTTTGTACTTTGTTGCACAGGCCATTTATTTACATGTGGTATATTCTGAATTCTTAAGTTTTACACAAATACTTTTTTTTAATATGTTCAGGCAGTAGGAGTTTTAAAAATTGTTCTGTCACATCTATTTCTTACTGTCATTGTGTGGTTATGCTGTAGTTTCTGTGCTTTTCTGTACAAGGGCATTAATCTTTGCACAACCTTATTGCTCCAGTAGACTTGCGCTTCTCTCTGTGCACTTGCCAGTATTCCTGTGAGGTGCTACAAGGCCGCGAGTTGCCTTGAGTCAGAACCGGCCCGTAGTTGACCCTCCAGCGAGTGTCCGAGGCTCTTGTCAGTTGCACGGGAGGATATCACTCGTTTTTCTCCCGTCAATCAGATCAGCGTGTGGACTCAGTCGGCCTGCCTTTGGCTTGGCCGTGCTACCTAATGGGAACGTCAAGGCGGTCTGCTTTTCGTAGTGCCTTGCAGACATGACACACATTTAGAATACATTGGTGAAGTATATACACTGAAATCCACGCACATAATGTTAAAAACATGTAGCTATAATTAGATAATACACATGATTAGAAAGCGTAGTGATCCAATTGGAAGCAGGAGTGGCATCCACGTGGTAAACAGCATGCCTTTGGAAACTCTGAACTTTGATAAATGACGATAAAGAAAGGCTTCAGGCCTTTTGTTCATACGGTCGCAGTGAGTCATACTCGACTCGATGGCAAACAACAGTGATATATAGAAGTATACTTAACCAAATGTTCACTAAAATCTGGTTTTACGACATAACTTGAATTCATTCAGTGAATTCCAGTGGGGTAGTCTGTAAGGAGGAGCTTCAAAACCAATGAAGGGTCAGTTATATTTCAGATTGTATTTTTTTTGTAGTATAATATGAACCCTCTCTTAAAAATACTACAAAGGATATAGATTAAGATTACATAATATATAAAGGAATATGTCACTAAGTTGATGTTGACATAATTGTTTTACATCTGCTTAATAGTATAGCCTCGCCCACCATTAGAAAATAAACAAGGCTTTACCCGCCAAAAAAAAAAAAAATAGTATAGCCTCAAAAGTAGAAAAAAGAATTGACAAGTTATTTAAAATTTTGGCAGTCAAAATCTTAAGATAATTTTAGCAAATAACCAATAACTAATGTAAGAATCTAGTGAATTCTTAAAAATGATAAATGAGATATTTAAAAGAAATCATTAATAAATCTAAGCTTGTTAAAGAACTTTGCACTCAAGAAATAAATAGTGGTATTAATAAATTACCAGAATATTTGTTAAATGAGCAACAAATTAAAAAAACTATTTGAAATAGGGAATATATGCAATGAGAATCCTAAGAAGCATACTTCCTTTTCTCTCAGGGGACTTCATTAGAGTTAAAAATTATAGATTAGAGAATGAGAATGCTACATAGCTACACTTGTGAAAAGCAACTAAATTGGTACTTTTAGGATAGTTAATAGCTTTAGCTAACAGTTAACTTTAAATTCCCCCCCATTGTTAAACATTTTCTTCTTCTCCCTCCTCTAACCCACCCCACAGTGAACCCCTTGTTCCAGATAAGAATTAACTTTTTAAAACTTTAAATTAATTTGCTTCGTAAACGTTGACTCAATCACCATAAAACCTATAAAAATAAAGACATAAATTAAACATCTGAATACTACTGTTGAGGTCACTTGTACCTGAGATTTTGTTCCCGTTCCCCTTATGATTAGCTCAGGTGTTATGTCTGCTTTGCAGTGCTAAGCATCCTCTCACGAGAGTTTGTCTGTCTAGTTGACCCTTGAATAACGGGGGTGGGATGGTGTGTACTGACCAGCCGACCGTCTGTACAGCCGCACATTTGAAGATGATCACCATTACTTTGACTGTAGTGGGTACTCCAGAACAGCAGAAGGGAGAAAGCCACATGTCAGTGACCCACACCGTGTAAATCTGTGTTGTTCAAGGGTCAACTTCAATTATAGTCAAGTTTTCTGCCATGGTGGGAAGTCAGCATTGCTAAAGTGCCTCTCCTCACCTCCCAACAGCACGTACACCGCTAACCCTGACTCCCCCTCGGATCCTCAGACTATACTTGCCTCTCTGAAACCTTCTGAGAGTTAGGAAAACCTTTCAAACATCTTGAGATAGTTTGCAAATCATTAATTAAGAGAAAATTAGAGTGAACCATTTTGCTCATGTTAATTCAGCCTGCTTTATGTCAGGAAGTAGCAATTGAAAACAAAATGTTTTGTTTTCTATTTTATATGTAATGATTAATATCTTTGGTTGTAGATGTAAATTTGATGTTAGTTACCGCAGCATTATGTGCCCTCTGCGAAGGGGTTCTACTTCTACAGGAAGAGGAGAGCTTTTGTTCACACCTGTTGGTTGTCATACTTCAGTTTCACCTGAGATTCATGCTTTCAGTAGTTAAAATGACAAAGTCAGGGATTCTGAGGAAGGCATAAGAATTTAGTTCTGGATTTTTCTTTCAGTGTGGCAGATTATTAAACATTTGTCAAAAAAGAAACAAATAGAGCCTCATGACAAACGTGACTTATAATCTGTAGGATGTAAAAGTTAAAATTTGCTTTTTAGAATCTTTTTACTGTTTAAAAAACCCATATACACCATTTCAGACACCCCATTTCCATTCAGTCCATATGTGTAGTCATCGTTAAAGTTCTTCTGTGTGAACTTACCAGAACACACATTTTCCGTTCACTAACACCATACATTGACCCCACTCATTTTTCTCACTTTTTTTAATTTTGCCTATTTTCTTTATGAAAAGGCTATTATCCATATCTCTCACCTAAATTCATTCACCAAAGTGACCCAAAATTTATTTTTGGGATTACTTTTGAAGTACTATCTTTGTATTCCAAAGCAGGCCCTTCTGAAACTGGTGATGTTGATGAAAAACTCCCCCTTTCGAAGTCTTTGCAAGGTATAACTTTTTACACTTCCGTTTTCCCACAGAACTGTTACTTAATGTTTCTTTATATTGAGTAGACTGTGTTTTAATATTTATATCTATATTCTTTTTTCTAAATGGAAAAGGAAAATGTATTGGCCTTTTTTAAAAAAAACATATAAATGAACTTCACAAGCAACAATTTTTCAAAACCAATTTTCCCTTTTGTGAATCTAGTAATGAATCTCGAAATGGGTACATGACACACTTTCCTATTGAAGGTAAAGTACACATTTATACCTTATATCAGAATAGTGAGCGCTAAGGTTATTGCTGTGTATGATTCATGATGTATACTGATGCAGTCATATTGATTCTCTTCCGAATTTTTAGAGAAGTTGTGAAATGCCACTTGGAAATCCCTAAGTTTAATGTATTTCCTCTTGGGGACTTTTTGTAAGGTGTTCCCAAATTTGATAATCAGGCTTCTAGTAATGATTTTGATTTCTGCTGTTCTGATCTTATGCGTTTTTATATTCTCTAGGTTTGCTTTATAGCATAAAAATAATTGCTTATTTTAGATTTTCAAAGGGGGAAAGTACATTGAATCTTTTCCTACATCCCTTTGTAATAATACGGTGAATGGGAGGAGGAGATCCGGAATGCTTGCTGTTCTCTGAGCTGCAGCCCTTCTTTAACTACTAGTCTCCTCTTTGTCTCCCATTTCTTTAACCTGAGGTCTCTGTTCTCTTTGACTGTAAACAACTCAACAACCCCTCACACATGCAAATGTTAAAAGGTCTTTTTAGAAAGAAAAAGCAGAAATTAAGAAAAATGAATTAAGGATCAATTCATGACTATAGATTTATGTAGAGTTTGCTTTTGATGAGTTTTCATAATATAAGAAAAGTGAAATGCTTATGGAATCATAAAACTTAGACATTGAAACCAGCAGTATTTAGTGTGACATCTTCAGCTCATGGATACTAGCTTTTGAGTCTCTAATCTGTGTAATATGTGTTCTTTAATATCAATGGACCATATTTAAAACCTACACCTCAGCGTTAATGCCTTTACTGCAAGTTCTGAATAGGATGAAAAAGACCCTAGGGATTCACTTTCGTTTGTAGGGAGAACATGTTTATTTCCGCAGGAAGGCAGCACCTTCTACTTTTTCCACTTGAATTCTCCCGAGCAGTTGGGTGCTGAGCCCTGAAGTGGTTCTAGTGGCTTGGGATTTTTCTTTCCTATTTGTGAGTTAAACGTCTGCTCTCGTAGGATGAGCCCGTTCACCTGTGACTGCCTAGCCTGAGCCATTGCTTTATGTTCCAGTTTTTAGAAGCAGGCAGATTATATTACCTGAATTAAAATGCTTTTGAGACTAAAGGTAGTATCTTAATTTTAATTTATTGAGTTTCTTTTACATACAATTTTGATTAAGTGATGGGGATTGAGTTTCCATTATTCTACCATAGTAAACATAGACCCCAAGTAATGGGACAGGAGACCTTTCGTGGCAGAACCTGAACTCGTTTATCTAGGCTTCAGTTTTTGAGCAGAGAAGGAAGAATTTACTCTGATTTGTCTTGTGTATGTGTGGCTCATTTACCGACATGTGTGGTACTTTAATACATTACATTGCTGTTCCTCAAAATTCTACATAGATTAATGAGCATAGTATGTGGTTATGATTACTAATAAGTAAATCCCAAAACTACTTAGATTTACTCAGTATATTTGTATTTTTATAGTAAGTTTTTTAGCTTTCAAATAGAAAAACAGTACATCTATTTTCTGCCTTAGAAAGATCACATTGTTTGAGTTAATTACTGGAGTCATATTTGTACATCTGTTGTTCAGTGGCTTAAATGTTTATATTGTTGCCTAGTTTCTCTTTTTATCTTGGAATGTTATTTTTAACTGGTTTACATACATTGTTTCATTTCTTTCTAGGGAGCCATCATTCTTCAGAGGGCAATGAAGGAGCCGAAATGGAAGTGCCCCCAGAAGGTTAGGAAAAACGGGGACTTTTATCTTGTTGCACTTGTTCTATATTGTAAAGAATGTAAATCCATGAAAATGTGATTTTTAGAAATTAAAAAATATGATTGTTTTGTTGTGCCTTTTTAGCTAGCAGGTTGGGTGGTTGGTTGCTTTTAATTTCTTAGTTCTTAAATACTGTATTGAGGACTGTCTGTTTAAAGTGTGTAAGGACTGAAACTTAACTGGTAAGTCAACTGAAATTGTTGATGATGCAAAATCATGCCTCCTTATCGTCTTGCACCATGCTTTAATGTTTCCAAACGAATTATTTCAATATATGACTGTTACTACTGCCTCTCTATCATATTTTCAAATATTATCTTTAATGCCATCCATCTTTTTAGTAGGATAATGTAGTCTGGTAAAGTTAATAAGGAAGAGATTGCCTATTTAAAAAAATTTAAATAACCTCAAATAGAGAAACCACCTGGCCCCTCCTGATATGTTTAAGGAACACGGCCCCAGGGGATGGTGGAAGCGGTGACCAGTTCTAGGCCTGTGTGTAGTCAGTTTACCCTGTGCATAGACATGACAGATTCCTGGGTGTCCCCCGTGGGCACTGACAGTGTGGCTGGCCAGGCCCCAGCTGTTTTTTCAGGCTGCCCTCAGCAGAGGAGGAGGAGGAAGAAGGAGTGGAGGGTACAGGCTTTCATCATGCTCCCCACACGAGCGTTCAGTTTCACTGTTTTCTGGCTGCAGTTGACCTGACTGCGCTCAGGGTAGTGAAGCGTTGGATGAGGGGGGAGGACTGCAGGACCTTGTCACTCCCCCAGCCGTGCATACCAGTTTGCTTTTAGGATTAAATTCTTAACATGGCACAGCTTTTTAAACTAGGGGACTCATGAGTGAAAACTGTTACACAGAATGCTCATCTACATCTAAGTAATTCATAGAGTTCTTCAAGAATTTGCATAGCTTTTTCTCCAGGGAGAAATCCATTAAGGTAACACACTCTTGTGTTAGAATTTCTGTTTATCCCATTGAGGGTTGGCATTTGCCTTTTTTTTCTAAGGTGAAAAGGGCTGCTATTCTTTAACTGCTTGTATTTTGTATATTTGCTTTTATAATTTACTTTAAAAAAATCTTTAATTTGAGCAACCTCCTTTGAGTAAAGGTAGATCTTAAGTTTCCTAGGTTGTAGGTTTATCGTCTCAAATTCAGTAGTAGAAGGAGGGTTTCCAACTGGAAAACATTTCTCCCAAAAATATTTTATTATTGACAGCGTTTTCCTGTTGTTTTGTGCGGTCTGTTTTTGAGTGTGATTATTATGTAGAAGAGGCATTTCTCCTGCTTGGAGAGGAGGTAGTTAATGGACAGGTGTGGCAGGTGCACAGGTAGTACCGACAGTAAGCAGGCATATAAATTGCTTTACGGCTCTATAATTCTCTCATTAGATAGTGGGATCCCAATGCTTTGAGGTTTTTATTTTCATGGTAAAGTCCTAATGTGTTGAATTGAACCTGGGTTCTGGTGTCTTATTTCTTTACTAACAAACATGATCTTTGGCAAATCAATTAACTCCTCAATCCTTGCACAATGAAAGATGACAGAAGAAAGTCTCCAGCTGAGCTTTCTGAGGACTAACAGTTTGATTTTCATTGCATTTAAATAGCAACAAAAAATCTTAATAAAAAGACTTAAGTTTTAAATATTGCATATAAAGTTACGGCAGATAGATAGTTTTGCATGCATTTATTGTAGTCATTCTCTCAAAATTATTTACCACCAAAAAAAGGAATTGGGTGTGATTTCATGTAACAAAAGGAATCACTCCTATAGTTACTGAAAGACAGAGAGCAGAAATAATAACTAAAATCAAAACCATTGTTTTTATGCTAGCAGTTTCTAATTACAGCAGGAAAATAATTGTAACTTTATAATCTTACTACTCCCGTGTAGACTGAGGTTTTTAGTCCATTAATTCAGGTAATCTGTATTACTAGTTTTTCTACTTTTTGTTTTCTCAAGTCCCTATATATAACTGAAAGGGTCAGATATTTTAATATCATAAACATGAAATGAATTAAAATGCCATTTAAATTTTATAGTAGGCAGCTCTTGGAATAGCACATTTATAAAATGTTGAAACGTGGAAAATGCTTAATAATGAATGTCATTTTAGAATTTTATTTTTTTCAAGATTCTACTCAACATGTCCCTTCAGAAACAAGTGAGGACCCTGAAGTTGAGGTGACTATTGAAGGTTAGTTATTTAAAAGCCTTGATTCCAAAGTTTACTTCTGGTCATAAAAATATCTGTCACATTCACATTGCTAAGTATGTATTTCATTCTTTCTTAAAGGACACTTGTGAACAAAATTGAAATATATACGTTCGTGTGTGACCAAAGCAGCCCACGTCCCAGCAGTGCACCCCTGTGCTCTGTGGGAAGTTTCAGATGACAAAACTGAGGCAGGAAAATGGCCTTGGCCCACAGGGGGACCAGGGTAGACTGTCTGTCTGTGAGTGGAAATTGAGAACTGAAAAAGAAATCTATGACCAGATCAGTGCACACACACAGAGGTTGTATATATAACCTGTTGGGTTATGATAGAGGAGACCCAGTTGGAACTGAAGCCCTAGTTTTTTTTTTAGGTAAAATGGAATAAAAAGTGTTTATAGTTAGTCTCATTTTTAAAGTACATTTCCCCTTAAATTGTTACAAAGGAGCTCACATATAACCTGTCCTTAAAATCTGCTTTGAAGCAATAGCTACAATTGCTTCAATGCTAATTTTTTTTTTACTTCAAAGATGTAAGTGAAAACAAATGAGCCCGTTTGCCCTTGAATGATTTGAAAAATCCCACTAATGTTAAAAGGCAGCACTTTTTATATTTAATAATTTAAGTGCATATTTTAAAATTTTTTTGTTTATGCTTTTTTCTACTCCATTCTACACTGATAAGAAGAGTTTTCATGTTATATTGCTATGCTAATTTTTGTTCAGCAACATGTAAAAATTAGCATATTGCATACAAAAAACAGGCTCAAGTTTCTTGCGTAAGAGAAACTGTAGACCACCACCAGCAACCCCCCCAAGTAATTCTTTTGCTGTGATAAAATGCAAAAACAACATAATAAACCACTGTACAGATTGCTTTACCTCCCTTTTGTCCCTAGGCCCTATAGTCAGGGATTAATATGATTTCATTGTATGTTCTTTCAGAATATTCTATATATATTTATATACGCACACGTGTGTATAGATTTTTATTTTTGTAAATTGCGCTGATGATTTTCGTATAGAACACATTTTAAAATGTAGCTTGTATTCCATGTCCTCCCAGTCACGTGCATTGGTACTTCCTTCTTTCTTAACTGCTGCGTGGCTTGTTTTGGTTAGGATGTCTTCTTCCTTCTTTTTAAATTAACTGTCAATGGTATTCCTGGGACTGTTTGTGGTGTTTGGCTACTTTAAACTGTACTCAAAAGGGTTGTGTATATTGCCTCTAATAATAAGGTTGGTAGCTTCCGCCTAACTTTTTTTTGGAGGAGAACGTATTATTTTCTGAACTTTTAATTACATATACTACTACTACTTTTATTAATGTACTGTTACTAACTTTAAAAGCAATTCAAATCCGTTTACAATCTAGTATTAAGTAATTGAAAGGTAACTGATGTTTAGTTAGAAACCTTATTAATTGTCAGAGGAGAAAATTTAAGAGTATATTGTTGCGTACACACTCAAAAGTTGGGTCAGTTTTATCAAATCGTAAATTAGAGAGACACAGTTTAAAAGTTGTTAGAACATGGAAACTTGTTTCGATCATGTAAAAACCTTTAAGCAGATGTTCAGATGATCATGAGTGACTCGTGAACCTGTGTGGTATGGTCAATGCTTCCACCTTTGGGGAGAGTAGAAAGGTGTCCCCACTGCTCTCTCCTGCCCCCCTGCTCTTAGCGCATACTCCTGCTAGAACATCAGCTGGATAATCAAGTTGTAGTCTTTAGCCAGACAGTACTGTTGATTTTCTCTAGACCAGTAATATACTAGGTCTTTATAAAGTAATTACTTTAAAAATAGCATTCCCTCCCCACATTGTATATTTATATACAAACTATCAACCATTAAGTAAATGAATATGTTAAAAAATGTGAGAGATAAAATTTCTTTCCTATGTATGTATTAAGAAATTGTGCCATGTCAAAAGAATGTTAAAATGAGTTCTACAAACTTTTTGTTGATAATCTTATTTGTGTGTCTTTTCTGTGATGATAACTCTGAAAAGAACAAGTATTTAAATATGTATAGTTAGACTATTCTGTTTTGATATATTCTAATAGTGCTCTCACTGAGATGGATTGACATAATAATGGTGGCAATGTGTTTGACTATGTCAGAGATGATGAAGTTGGTACAGGACAGGACAGGACAGGATTCATATGTCTTATTCACAGGGTCACTGAGTTGTACTCAACTTGACGTCATATAACAACAATAGCAAAAAAAGAAAAGCATTAAAATAGTAATATTTGAAGCAAATTACTTGGACGAAGAGTTTCAGTGTAATATGTAGAGAGAGAAAAAAATATACATAAAATATTTTTTTCTGCCTCTTATGAAGCTAGCTGTACAAGGAAGGAAAAACCCCAAATGTAATCGTTACAGAGATAATCTTAGTTATCCTTAAGAGGCAGTTGGAGAAAATACAGCCAGAGATACCTGCTAATCTGGTCAAGATTTTGTTTTGTCTGTATTTTTCCCCCTCGCATTTACCCAGATACTCTTTAGGAAGTGAGAAGAACAAACAAAAAGGCATTTTGTTATCAAGAAAGATTCCCCCATATTTTCCACAGTCTTTGAATACAAATCTGACAAGTTTACCTGAGGCTGATTTTGCCTTGAGGGAGACACATTTTCTGTGTAAGATGATGTCATCTCCTGGCCAGTGGTTTGACTCTGAGCGTGTGTTATCAGTAGAACACATAAAACACGTGTTTTAAGTTTGGGAACTTGGCCTTGGACTAGTATTACCTGCCATGGCCCCTCAATCTCTCCGACACCATGATGGCATTTTGGAGCTGTGTCAGACCACTGTTGACAGGCCTTTGTTACATAGAGAAGATAACTGCCTTAGACTTGAGGTCACCTTCCACAAGAATACTGAGTAATAAGAGAATTTTTTTGTTTAAAGATTACTCAGTATTCTTTCAGGAATTGTTCTCCAAACTTGACTTAGTCCCAAGTGTTCATTCATGCTGCCCCTACCTCTGAATTTCTTTCAAGTGGATTTTTATTTTAATTAATTTTGGATTTGATTATGTAAAATGAACTTCCAAATTATGGGCTTACTTTGCCCATTTTCCCTCATTTCCCACATAATCCTAAAGAGATAGTGAGTGAATATTTCTTAGCACAGAACTAGTTCCTTTGAGGCAGAAGTGTAAAGGTGTCCCACATGCCCGACTTTTCCAGACTGTCATACTCACTCCATCATCTCTGACATCAACCGTCCTATTTTTTTCACACTTTTTATTTTGGTTTATAAATCTAACTCTTAGAGCCCTGTAGGATCATGGCAGGGATTAAACGCAAGTCCTATACAGCTGACTTCAAGCTGAATGTTGTCGCGAGGGCAGAAGAAACAAGCAACAGAGCGGCAGCGAGAGAGTTTGAGGTGGCAGAGTCATCTATTCGCGAGTGGAGAAAGGAGAAAAAGGAGTTGGAGAAAATGAATCCTCGAAAACGTGCACGTCGCGGGCCCAAGGCAAAATGGCCGGAGTTGGAGAATGACTTGAAAGAGTGGATTCTTTCTCGAAAGGAACAAAATCAAGCTGTCTCCACTGTCGCAATTCAGGTTAAAGCGAAGCTTCTGGCGAATGAAAGGGGAATCCCAGATTTCAAGGCTGGTTTTGCCTGGATTTCTAAATTTCTGAAAAGGAATGGCCTTTCCGTGAGAATGAAAGCCAGTGCAGGCCAGCAGCTGCCGGACGACTGGGAGCAAAAGATGGTCAAGTTCCATGAATTTGTCGCCAAAGAAATCTCTGACCTGGGTGTCTCTGCAGTGGAGGTAGTCAACATGGGCGAGGTTCAGATGTCCTTGGACGTTCCAGCCCCTAGCACCGCGGATGCTTCAGGTCTGGGCACTGTGTCTGTTACAGCCATCGGGAGAAGGAGGGCTTGCTTCAGTGTAGTCCTTGGTTGCACTGCAAGTGGGGTAAAATTAAAGCCAATGGTGATTTTCAAGAGAGTTACCCTGCCCTGTGAAAAACTGCCCACCAGTGTGGTTGTTCATTGTAATAAGAGTGGTTGGATGGACTGTGATGTCATGAAAGTATGGGTAGATAAATGTTACAGGGCTAATCCAGGGGGCTTCTTTTTGAAGAAGTCTTTACTAATTTTCGATGCCATGGTGGCCCACAAAGGAAAAAATGTTCAAAATTATATTAACTCAGCCGGTGCCCATATAGCGGTCATACCTGGTGGCCTTACTAGTAAGCTGCAGCCGCTCGATATAGTGGTCAGCCACCCATTCAGGACTTTTGTGAGAAGAGAATGGGATGAATGGATGCAGTCTGGGTTTTGTGAGTTCACACCATCAGGACGGCTGAATTGGGCAACATTAACAGAGATCTGTAAGTGGGTGGCTTCTGCTTGGGGGAAGATAACTCCAGAAGCCATCCGCAGCGGCTTCCGAAAGGCCGGGATTGTGTGCCAGCAGTGTGCTGGTGGTGAAGATGAAGACGCCAGATACAGTGATGGTGAGGACGTGAGTTCACAGCCCCTGCAAGCATCTCAGAGGTACTTCAGTGATGGTAGTGATGAGGGGTCGGACTTTGAAGGGTTCCCGGAGTTGGATGAGGATGATGGTTAGGAATGAATAAAATTACTCCTTTTAAAGTGAAAACACAGTTTTTGCTGGTGACTTATTTGTTGATTTAAAGATGATATTATTACAAAATGTGTTTCAGTTGAAGGTTGATGAAAGCAAGGAAACATAAAGCACACCTTGTTCTTAATGTTTTTGGCCTTAGGGCATTTCTGCCTTACTAATTTAGAGCTTTTCTTACATTCATCCTCTGGTTTCAACTTGGTATCCCATTTCCATCCTGAGCCCATTCACGTCACCATCAGTCAACTCTTGTTTTAGGAAAACACCTTGACGTTTTCAGGGATCAGTTTGCTCCTCGCCATATTAAGTCCATTTGACAGAAGGAAGAATAAGAACGTAAAATCAGCGATATAGAAAAGAAATCCTGATACAGAGCTAGTGAAAAGAACACGTTGTTTGCATAAATGTCTCCCTCCAGAAAAAATACAAAACCCACCCAGTTTTACCCCTCTCTATTTTTTGAGCCTTTGATCCTTTTAAGTTTGAAGAATTATCATTGACTCTCTCCAAGTCATTTTACCAATCCACTTCAGTCATTAATAATTGGTCCTATAAGGAAAAGGGTCCTCTGAGGTTCTTGAGATTTTGGCTTCGGTTTGGCCTCTGGTAAAATTTTAACAAATTGTTTTCTTGTTCTGAATCTCTCTCAAGGTAGTAGCATGTTAACTTTCTTTGCTACACCTCTCATTTATTCATTCCTTTACCTTCAGCTGTTAAGTCCTCTGTCCTTGCGTTTGTCTTTTTTTTTTTTAACCTATACTCTTCCACTTTGGGAAGGCCATCCGATTCAGTTCCTATGCAAGTCCACATAACCGATAGCAAGACCAGCTTAGCGAGTGCTACCCTCTCAGGCTCCTTCCACTCCTGTTGTGTATACAGCTGCGGAGGGACCAGGCCAATGGGCTGTTCTAACAGCTGGGTAGGACGTCAGTGTTGACTGTCAGTCAGTTTTGCCAGTTGTCAGCAGAGGGCAGCACATCCTGTTAGGCCATTGGGAATTCTGGCGTGTAGATTTATAGATAAGAGTTACAGATACCTGCTCAGGATCAGACCTGGCCAACACCCACAGCTGCATCCTTTCTCCTTCAGCCATAGCATCTGTCAGAAAAAGAACAGTTTAGATGAGAGTGTGAAAAACTGGGTAATTGCTCCAGTGTCATACTCTTTGCGCCACCACCCCCATACTCCAAAGAAGCATAGCAATCTCTGTTGGCCCCCTTCATGTTAGGTGAGCACACATTGGTAAAAGTGTGTGTCATACCTTTATGCGTTTTATTTTTCTTCTTTTTGGATAACAGATGTTTCAGTTGCCCGTTTCTGTTTTCTTAAGCCGTTTCTCTGAGGGTGTGACGTAACATGGTCGCTGTATTTACTACTACTTGGTGCATTGTTGGAGTCTGTGGACTGTGTACTTGTTGTGAGTTACAGTTTAGTGGTGTAAATTAGTACAGGCTCTTTTGTTCTGTTCCCTTAATGAGGGTTTTGGAGTTGGATCTTTGAAGGGATGTGCACACATCAGTCCAGACTTAGTATTCTTGTGGGGATCTGGTACCACTGAAGTAGCTGGCCCAATATAATCAACTTGCCCGCTTTGTGCAGGGGCTCCCACTTGGGGGGTTTGACTTCCTCATGAACCATACAAGGACTATTAAACAGAGAATTTGCTGACACTAATACTATTAAAGGGAGCTCTGGTGTCCTAGTGGCAAGAAGCTGCACTGCAATCCCAAAGGTGCATGGTTCAAATCCACCAGCTACTCTTTAAGAGAGGGCTGGGCAATCTCCCATGCAGTTAACTGCCTCTGAAAATCCGCCAGAGGGTCACCTATGAGTTGGCTCAGATTCAGTGGCACACAACAACAAAAATGAAAGCATTCCATGTCCTCAAGGTATCCTGTGCTGTTTTAAATTAACAACTTGAACAGATTTGTGTCATTTTAATGGTTCCCAGTTAGCGGTGCTCCATCAGAACTGCCTTAAATGCAGCACTCGCAGCCCTCATGGGGCGCTCATGGGCTGCTGACCGAAGGGTGACACCTCTCTGGCAATGTGAATTGACGAGCGTCTCTTCAGGAGAAAGATGTGCACGCTCCTCCCTAGTGCGTCACCTTCAGAAGCCTTCTGGAAATTCCATTTCACTTTGACAGCAATTAAGAAAGAAGTAGATTTTCCATTCGGGGGGGAGGGGGGAAGAAGAACGAACTGGGAAGGAGGGTAGAGAAAACAGTGCAACAGTGAATGAATGAAAACCCAAAATCTCTGTAAATGTTCATTAAAATTTAATAATAATTAAAAAAAAAGAAGTAATTTTCCGTTTTGGCATATCTAGTGCTTGCTTTGGCAGCCCATACACTTAAATTGCAGTGATACAGAGATTATCATGGCTCCTACGCAAGGGTGACAAATTTGCGAAACATTCCATATGTTACAAAGACAAGAAGAAAAGACGTTTCAGCATATGTAATAGAGGTGTTCCCTAGTCAGACATAAAAGGGTGTTGGCAACTACTTCAAACAAAACTTCCGTTTTCACCTTCATCCCACTGACTGGTGCATCCCTGTATTTCCTCCCTCACATGTAACCATACACCCCTTGAAAACTTTACTGACGAGTTTGTGGTTTACAGTATGTGGGGCCCCTGGACACGACCCAGGAAGGTTTCTTCATTGACCCTTCGCCAGTCTACCTACACATGGGCCAGTGGCCTCGGATCCTGTCCTGAGACTGGTCCCCTCATCTCATTTTTATCACTATCAGCACCTGTGCATCAGATGGTCCCAGGTAGGACTTTCCATCATTAAATTCTTCCTTACTACGGTGAATGGAATGGCCTTGCTTAGGTCTTCCTAACGTTGAAGACTATCCATTGATAAACCGACCTCCTGTATTGGAACTTTGGTCTCAGCTCTTTCAGTGTCTTCTACATTCATCCCGTTTCTTAGGAGACATTTGCAAATTTAAGTTCATTCCTCGTTGCCTCTTCCTGTTCTGTGTATCACCCTTAGGTTTCTTGTATCTGTACGACCCACGTGGTGAAGTGCCAACAGATAAAAAAACCAAAACTTTTTGGACTATTGTTTTGTTTTCTAGTTGCAGTGTTATGTGTTTTGCTCAAGTTGAAGGGATTCACTCTATTGCCATGTCTGCTGTGACCTCTGTAGGGGGCATACTCAAGGCTTGCGTAAGCAATATGTCAGCTGCTTTCTCTGGAATGTTGCATTGAGTGTTTCCAGGTACAGAGGAGGAGAAGTTTCTTGGAGTATACAAATATCACTATAGACTTTATCCAGACCACCAGGTTGGCCTGTGTGCATTGGGTTAACTCCTGTCTGTTGTTTGGTTCTTGTATCGGTCTTGACTGTCCATGCTGAGCTGTGAGTTCTGCATGATGTTCCCAGATGGAGTCTTGCTTTTTATTGGAAAGTAAAGACTCTTGTCAGTCACGTGAATAGTTACATTAAAATGGTGCCGTGAGGGAGTGTCAGTAGTCTTACTTCACAAGGAGAAAGAGCATCATTATTAACATGAACAGCCCTCAGCTAATTATTACAAAACAGAGGTCAGACTGTCCTCTTCTTCCAAATTTTTTTTTAAAAATAAACACAACGCTAAGCTATCTCTTCCCATATCACACTTTACTCCTTGTTGGGCTCCATAATTAACTGTAACAGTCACACAAATTCAAAAACAGTGTTCACGATTATGAGATTCACTAGTGAATTAACAGATGAAAATTCAGGGTTAGGAAACATTGGAGATCACAGATCCTGGTCATATCTGTAGACAGGCCCATCCCTGGCCCTTGCTCTTAGTCTCCTCTGCCTCTTGGTCTGCCTGGCCTTGCCCTTTGTAAGTACTGAGAGCACCCTGCTCCCCCACCAAACCCCTGAAATTGACATTATCCTGGTAACGCCCTACTCCACGAGCAAGCCTGCCTGGAGATGGTCCGCTCTCTCACCCGGTGGGCCAGGACACGACCTCCACGTTTCCTGCTGATTTCCTGGTTTCTCACCAGTCCCCGTATTCTAACTCTCTGTATCTCTTGTATAATGGAGATTCTCACTTACAGGGATCCTGGGCCAGAGGACAAGCTTTGCTCCTAATTCTGATTCTTTGACAGCAGAAAGGAGGTCCACAACTTGTTGTTGTAATATAGGTTTGCAGCTGACCGATAACTGTCCCTCCAGCGGGTTTTCAGAAACAGTTCATCATAAGGAAATTGATTGCCCATCTTTCTCCCCCATCTCCCCCTGTGTTGGATTTGAACCACCTTTCTTTGTGTTGGCAGTACAATTCCTTATCACTGACCCACCAGAGTTCCCCTCTTTCCACCACTAGGATAACTCTTTCTAAGGATGGCAGGGTGACAACACCGACCAACCTCCTTGTTGATGTTGTTATGTGCCGTCGAGTTGCTTGTGACTCATAGCGACCCTGTGTACAACAGCCCTAAACTCTGCTCTGTCCTGTGCCAATCGCACCGTCTCTGACACTCCCATCCCAATTATCCCAGTCACTGAATCAATCCACCTCATAGAGGGCCTTTCTCTCCTGCACCGTCCCTCCACCCTCCCAAGCATGATGTCCTTCTCCAAGGACCGGTCTCTCCTCACAACATGTCCAAAGTATGTTAGACGGAGCCTCAGAATCCTTGCCTCCAAGGAGCCGCCCAGTTTAACCCTTTCCAGGACAAATCTGTTTGTTTTCCTAGCAGTCCATGGTATTCTCAATACTCTTCCCCAGCACCACAGCTCAAGGCATCAATTCTCCTTCTATCCTCCTTGGTCATTGTCTAACTTTCTGATGCATAACAAGTGATTGCGAAGACCATGGCCTGTATCAGATGCACCTTAGTCTCCAGAGAGACACCATTGCTCTTCAGTACTTTGGAGAGGTCCCTAACGGCAGACTTTCCCATGGCAATGCGCCTTTTAATTTCCTGGCTGCTGGTGCCAAGACTGTTGACTGTGGAGCACAAAGGTCAGTTTTCCCAAACTACTGTCCCATTCCATCATCTCTTGGCATCCGCTACCCCCTCCCCTCTCTGGAGTCTCCCCTTTTCCTTTGGGTTCCATAATTGGCTGTAGTGTATTGCAGAACTCATGCTTTATTAGAGAAGTAATGAGGCAGCTTGAAATCAGGAACAGTTCTGGGCACTTGCTGATCAAGGTCGTGTGTGGACCCTTCTCAGCCAAATGTTGTGTTGTCCCTTTTAGCTTCTGTGTTGGCAGCCGTCCCGCCCTGCTGTAGCTCTTGATGCTCGGGCAGCAGCTTCTTTTATTGTCTTGTGTGTTCTGGGCCTCTCTGACTGGCCACGTGGTTCCACCCAGTCCCACAGCACCACAAAGACTATGACTGGAAGGGGCCATTCAGTGTTCCACATACACACAGGCCTTTCAGCAGCTCACACCACCTCACGTGACATGTATGCTTCAAAGTGGTGCCACGGCTTTAGTGCTTCATGTGCAGGGCGTGTTCCTGACGTGGTCGGATTACCCCTCATCAGCTGGTAATAACCTTTTTGGTGAGATTCGTGCTGGCTCCACTGTGACGTGTTCACCTGTTCATCCCATAAACCCCAGATGCCTTCTTGGCTGCAGACACTACCCTTGTTACCCAGGACCCAGGGGGAGGTGCTTTAGAATGGTGATGGCCTTGGAGAAGAGGATACTTGTAAAACAGCCAGCAGGGTTTGCAGCTTGTGTGGCTTGTATGTGTGTGTGTGTACCGTCAAATCAGATCTGACTGGTACAGGAGGAGATTGTCCCTCCTTTTCCCGGCAGAGCATCTGGTGGATTTGAACCTTGCGCCTCTGGGATTGTAGTTGCAGCTCCTTGCCACTAGGCCACCAGAGCTCCCCGGTTTGCAGCTTCTAATTGTTTAGTTATTGTGCTTGTCTTATAAATGTGAATTTAAAAGTTCACCGAATTTAAAAATTCATAGAATCTATCTAGTTGAATACTGTAGTGCTTTTTAAAGATGTTCCAATTGTTTATAAAAAATGAGCTATTTAGAGTAATTCTATGTATGACTTGGATCCATGGGTAAAAACTGGTATTTGTTTATTAGAAATAATTCGGAGTAATTTCAAATGATACACAATGCTTTTTCACTTTGATTGAATGTCTGATTATATGATAAAACATTACTTGTTTAAGAAAAGTAGTTTCAAAGTCTAGCACTAGTACCAGCACCAGTAAGAATGTCATAATCAAGACATTTTATCTCTAGATACATTTGTGAATACATTGTCCAAACAAAATCATGTTTTCTTCTTAGGGGGGAAAAAAGGTCAGGTAATGGCAGCATGAGGCATCTTGAAATGTGTTTCTTGTTACACACCTGGTGGCATGTAATGCTGAGATATACCGTGTTAATAACAATACTAAATGCTGAACTTGATCTTCAGAGGTAAATGAATGGCGTTTTGTTTGATATTTCACACGACAGAAAAAGAAGTTATTTTAGTCCTTTCTGAAAAGGATTTTGCGGTCAGGGTAAGAGATTTCCCATTAAGTTCACAAAACCAGTTACAGCTTTTCTCCAACAAAAGACCCAAGTGGTGAATAAACTAGAGGTGTGGCTCGGTCTGGAGCTCTTCTTTCCCTTCCCTCAGCCTCAGAACCCCCAAGTTGTTCTTTAATAAAATAATAATCGAGGAAGTAAATCTTTTAACAGAATGTGTAGGATATTTTAATTTTTAAAAAAAATACTTCTTTTTATTTGTTCACTTTTGATAGTTTGAACTTTTCATTTGTTATTGGAGAGAAAATGTATCATGTATATTTTTAATGCTTTAGTAACCTTCAAATTATGTATGTTTGTCCTATTTTAAAATAACTATTAATTTCATCGTTTCTTTTTATGATTGAATTGGTTACATTTATAAACTAAAATTGCTCAAAAGTCTGTCATGCTGTGAAATAAGTTAGAGCAATTGAATATATGCCGTCTCCATACTGAGAAAACCCTAAAAGTATCTCCCCGCTGCCATTTGTATTTCATGTCTAACAAGTTAAGATCCAGGTGATGGGTATAGATACTCACTATCGTTCTATACGGCTCTGTGTGTATTTATACACACAAATTATATGATGATAGGCCTTTTATATCATTCAACTAATGGTCAGTTTATGTGACCAAAAGAGAGGTCCAGACTTTATTATCCCATCTGGAAAAGACTTTTGTTTTTAAATAAATTGTTTATTGTTTTTAAAGAAACATTAATATTGAGAATTTGTTTAATCTTGGATAATACTATAAATTATATATATATATATATATTACTCCTTGGTAACTAGCATAAAAATACTCAGGTTACTGAAACACTTTTGAAATTGGTATGAAATTCTTAAACATCTGTTCTGAATTAGAGAACAGACTTACATAAACGGTAACTAATATGTTTTCCAAAATGAATCCATTTTGGTTTGAATCTCTATTCGTAGTTCTTCTGTTGTTATTTCCCATTTTAATCATTACAGTATTAAACTAGGGGATATAAGCAAGACTGATTTTATTGGGCATTTGTGATTTTTTGGAGATTATTCTTCTCTAAATTGAAATGAGCCTGTACAGTGACCTTCATTCAGTACTTCGAGTTGCTACTGTGTTGCTGCTTTAACATGACCATTTTTCCTGAAATAGTATCCCTCAAAATAGGAAGAATCTTATCTTTTCAAGGACATAAATAGATCCCAGTAAGAGGTGTTGGTGACCTCGGTACATTTTCTGGTGTAGGCTAGGATTATTAGCGCTGATTACAGTTTACCAGGGTATCTGTTGGCCAATAGGGGAAGAACTCAAAGACTAGGGACAGGGCAGCAGGGCCCAGTGTTGCCTGATGACATGGTAGGAACAGGTTACATATTTTAGGATTTTAGGCACACATTTTTACTTGATTAACATTGAAATGATAGAAAATTTTAAAAATAAATGGTATATAAAATTTAGAATGTGCTGCTCCAATCAGAATTGTGTACTAGTAAATTTAGATTTCTTACCGTTTGAGGGGAGCTCTGGTGGCCTAGCGGTAAGAAGCTGCGTTGTAGTTCCAAAGGCCTACATTTCAAATCCACCAGCTGCTCCACCCAAGAAAAGTGGACACTCTAACCTTGATAAATGTTGGTAGTTATAGAAAGGCTTCAAGCCTTTTGTTAATAAGGTCGCTTTGAGTCATGCTCCACTCAGCGGCAATCAACTACAATAACAACTAACTTTTGAGGAGGTAGTCTGGTATTTTAGAGGAAACAGACTCAAACTACTGGTGCAGTCCTCTGACATTCCTGAGCCTGTCAAGTGAGGGCGAGGGTTAGACTAGTTCTAAGAGCTTGTTGTTTTGAGTGTTACTCCTCTTGTCTTCACCATAGTGATTATGTTATCTAATGCAGACATTGAAATTGCCTCACTGTTTTGTGTCCAAATAACTTTTACTCACAAATTTTAACAGTTTAGAAGCAATATTTCAGTAAAAAAATTTTAAAATTGAAATGCTACTTGACCCTTTAAGGATTGAGATGAGAATGATAATTTATCTGTAAATTTTTAGTTACTTTCAATGAAGGATCATAGCAGAGTTGATATGCAGACATGCTCACCAAGAAATGAACCTGTAATCTTCTCAATGACCTGAGTGGCCTGTTACTGTGCCTCTTAAATACCTGATTTCTCATCTCTGCACCGTTTCTTTATTGATGGAACCAACCTTGCTTGTTGAATCAGCATTTTGACAAATAAATTATGTACTCCTGTTTCACATATAATGGAGTCCTGTTTCTTTAGTACTTTGAGTTTTGTATTTGTTTTAAAAACAAAAGTTTTACATTCAGCTATTCACCCCTCCTGTTTAAGCTCGTTTGTACATAAATATTTCATTTCAGAGTTCTCTTCATTTCTTACACATCCTGTTACTTTAGGTGACTGTCATCATTAGGAATAGAGTCTCTTTCTTTCTTGACCACTCTTTAGAAGTTGTGTCCAGTAGCAGAGTCAGAAAAGAGGACATTTGTAATGATTTATCTCACAAACTAAGGTCCAAATGAAGCAGAGTCAAAGGCAAATGACTCAAGTGTTCATGTGTGCACACGCCAACAAAGAGTATGGGAATGACATACGCAAATTGGAAACATGTTGAAGATGAAAACGCAAAAATATTACAACAATGAAAGAATTTTTCTTTTACTTTTCAAAGAGAAGAGTGAATTGGGGAGGAGGGACGGGCAAGGAGAAAAATGCAACAATGAATGAATGGAAACCAAAAGTCTCTGTAAACGTTCATTAAAATTAATAATAATAAAAAAATTTAACAAAAATAATAAAGCCATGTTCTCAAGCTCTAAATCCTATGTACCTTTTGAATGTAGAGCATTTAATAGGCAGTGGCTTTCATGAAACTAGACTTCTCCTCCAGTAATGAGAGTTTTTTCTTTCAAGATGATGATTATTCGCCACCAACCAAAAGACCAAAGAACATTGAGCCACCCCAGCCTCCGGTGACTGAGCCTCCCAATGCTGGAAAACGGAAAGTGAGGGAGTTCAACTTTGGTAAGTTCTGTTTTGCTTCTGAACTCTTGGTTCTACTGAAAACTACCCCTACATTCTCTGGGGAGTCGGGAGGGAGAAGCCACTTGGTCTTGTAGAGTCTGATTTACGGTGACCCATGTGTCAGGGAGGACTGTGCTCTGTTGGTTTTCCGTGACTCATTGTCAGATAGCCAGCCACTACTGGGTGTACTAGAACTACTGTATTATTTCCAGTTAGCAGCAAATTGACTATAGTCCTTTGTACGTGAACTCCTTGAAATAAATGCATTCTAGTCTAATCTCTGCAAGGTCACAGTAACTTGGAAGAGAAATGACAGGTGTTGATAATCCAGGTTGAATTCACCAACACATCTGACATTGTCGTATCCTCGGTCATTTACAGTTAACAGAACCTGTTGGAAGGGGGTAAATTCTGACTTTTCACTGGGTTGGTGAGGCCGGCAGTCTCTAGGTGAAGACTATTCCTCTTTATCCCAAGGAACAGTTGGTGGATTTGAGCTTTCAGCCTTTCAGTTAGCAACCCAATAATGTTACACACTGTGTCATTCATTAGTCACAGCTGTTGTTACGGGCCATTGAATCAGAAGTTACTCATAGCTGGCCCTCCGTCAGACCGTCAGAGCCAGTAAATATATCACAGTCTTACTTCTGTGCAGTGGGTAGAGTCGAACTGTGTACTTTTGAATTGGCAACTCCTTACTATTACGTTCGTTATGATTTGACGATTTAACTTTAAAACCTTTTTGGTTTTCCCCCCTCTATGTAACTGTCAGTTGCTAATTTACTTATTAAACTCCAGCGGAACCATTCTGGTTGAAGATCTATATAAAATATTTGGCTGACACTTAATTTGATTAAATAGAACATTGAGCTTGTATGTACATTGAAAAGGACTAACTTACTTTACTCATCATAACAACTCCTTGGTAAAAGTGGAATTAGTGTCTGAGCTAAGCTCCTGTATTTTTGGTTTTTTTTTTTCATAGTCTTTGTCATTTTGCTATTAAGATTGCAGCCCCTGGGCCTATCTGAAGTCTTGATTCCGCACGACAAGGTGTGTTTCGTAGGAGCTTTCTTAGGTGTCCTGAGACCAAACTTTTTTTTTTCTTTATCCTTAATTTCACAGTGTTTAATTGGACTATTCTTCCTTTATGAAGTGTTAAATTCTATATAGAATTACATAATGTCTCAGTGAGCCAATTGTATGAATCATGGAGAGGGGAAAACCTTTTACATAGAGACAGTCAGAGGACATAGACTGAGATAGATCACTGACAGTTTCACAGTATCAGGTATCAAACCGCTGGGTAGTTAAGACTCCATTAAATTGTTGGCTGTGTGCCGTCCCATTGGAACAGACTCAGAGCTCACCCTCCCCTGCATTTTCAGAGGCTGTAAATCACTTAGGAGATTGCTTCACTTTCTCCTATGGAGCAGCTTGTGGATTTGAACTGTGTACCTTTGGATTGGCAGTGCAGTTTATTACTCAGAATGAACTCTTTCTTCCTCTTCAGAGAAATGGAACGCTCGAATTACAGATCTGCGTAAACAAGTAGAAGAACTGTTTGAGAGAAAATACGGTATGTCTCCACTCAGTCAGCCTTCAGTACATGCTTGGACGCTTGACCTTTTTTGGTAACAGAGTGACTGACAAGTAAAAACTAATTCAGTTATTATTTAAATAACATTCTTGTTAAGCTTTTCCCCTGCATGTTGTAGATTTATTTATTTGTTGTGAACTCATGAATCTTGCTAGATTTTTGAGTACTAAGGAATAATTGGTTAGTTTTTACCCCAGAAATGGTAATGTGCTGTTATTACCTTCTCCCCTGGTTCATCACTTGATGGATTCCTGAGTTTCTTCAAAGTTAGATTTTACATTTTGGTTTTTTATTTGACCGACTTGTGTATAGACATTTTGTTTATAATGTTGAAATTAAAAAAAAAATGTTGAAATAAATAAACAATTCATGTTCTCCAATATATATTAAATGTTCACCCAAAATTTATAACTTTATTATTAAAAATTACCTGTTTCGTGAGGTTTTATTTTATTTGAAAGACTATAATTTTTAAATGTTACTTGGTTTTCAGAGTTACACTTTGGTGGCTTTTTGGTGCTGAGTCACTTCCAGCCCGTCGTGGGCCTCACGGGACAGAGGAATACAGTCCCGTGTGATTCCGTTTTGTTTGAACTTTTTTTGTGGTTTAGGTGAAAGTATTGATTCGACAGTTGATCGCCTCTCTGTACTAGGACTCTTCCTACTTCTTGGGATCCTCTGTTCCTGTTTATGTCTTCTTACCTTGGCTTCTGGACTTCTGTTTGTTGGCAAATATTGCCTTTTGGGCTGAAACGGCCAGCTGTTCTGAGGCAAACACTCCTGCCTGGTGTTGCTGTTCCTCTTACAGGACTGCTGATCGTGGATGGCTTCTGTTCCAGCCTTGAAGGTTCTGTCTCAGAGCCACAGACTCATGGAAACACGACTTTTTTTTAAGTACTTTAAATTATTTTTTTAATGCCTTTCAGCTCAGATTATTGTGCACAAATTGCCGAGTTGTGCCCTCCTTCTTCCACATTTTTCCTGTTAGTCACATCTTATACTGGTGGACCATGTGTGTCACGATTAGTGAACTGATCCGATTGACTACAGATACTAGTTTACATTAAGGCGTTCTATAACTTTACCATAGCATTTTTTTTTGTTTTTTCAATAATGTTTTCTTTTAATACTGTTTTTTTTTAAGAATTCTTTTTTCATTCATTTAAGCCTTGTAAAAAATGTCTTACTGTGGTAAAAACATAAGGAAACACTTGCCAGTATCTTTTTCCCACGTGGAACTCACCGTGACGTGCAGCTCTGACGGTTTGTTGATTGCCATGTGTGCACAGGGCCCCTTGAACTGAGGCTCTCCCCCTCCTCTCTCCCAGCCCTGGGGACCAGCAGTAGGTTTTGGTCTTTATGGCCATTTTCCTATAAATAGGATCCTGCAGTATTGATCCTTTCCTGACTTCTCAATTAGCATGGTATTTACTGTGTTATAGCATATGTCAGAACTTTATTTCTTTTGTTGGGTTATATGGGGTTTTTTTATATATTCTAGATTTTAAGACATTAACTATCTCCAGTTTTATCTCATTTTATAGTTTGTATGGTGGGGACTTTGTAAAAAAGACTGCTGACTCATTGAGTGAACTTTGTTCTCTTGTCAAAAACTGAGCCTAAGACTTAACCTGGCAGGGGAGATACTGTGATCATGAAGGTAATTTCCCAGTGCAAGGCTTACCCATTGTACTCCGAATGTGCTGACCCCTGCTATTACCCCAAATATAGGAAACTGGACTGCATAATTTGTGGTCGTGGGGTACTGGGTTTGTGCTTTGCCCTATTTAAAACAAAAACAATTGAGCCTAGATATATGGATTCTTTCTTAACTCTCAATCCTATCCTATTTGTCAGTGTGTCTGTCATAATTATAACAGTACTAGGCTATTTTTATTACTGTAGCTTTAGAACAGGTTTTGAAACCAGCAAGTATAAATCCATCTGTTATTCAATATTGCTTTGGCTTTGGGAGAAGAGGGGGCTCTTGCTGTTTCGTATACATTTGTGGATTGACTTTGTCATTTCTGCAAGGAAGACTTCTGATTCAGACTCACACAGTGACAGAGGGCCATAGTTTTGAGGGTCCCACAAGGCTGTCCGCTGGCTGTTGTGATAATTTTGGGTTTTCTTCCACATCACTCCCCCGGTCTATTCCCTTTCAGAGCGGTCAGGGACGGAAGCCAAGCGTAGAGATTGAGATTTGAGAGTCTGTTAGTTCGTGGACTAGTTATTTCCATGAATCTGATTTTCTGTTCTTTTTCCACAACCGCTGCGGCTGAGATAGCTGCTCCGACACTGGGAAGACCTCAGTCGCTCACATTTTCCTTTGGGCTGAGTTACCCCAGTTCACTGGTTCTGAGGACACGTACCTTCAGAGCTGTCAGAGAGCTTCTCCAGGACGTGTCTGCTTGCTGGGAATGTGCACAAGCTGTTGATGGACCTAATTGAGACATTTTAAAAAATCTTAGTGTTAGAACATTTCTAAAAACGTGATAGATAATAAAAACTCCCCAACTATTCCTCACCCCACTTTTAACAGTCATTTACAGTTTGCTGCGTTTTCTCGCCTGTCCTGCCTCACTTCTTCTTGACACAGGAATATTTTAAAACTGTTATGTCCACACATGATGTCATTTACCATCACTCTGTAGGCTTCTTGGTGCTGCTGTCATGTGAAATCTATGTCAGTGGGGAGTTTTTGGAGGGAGGGGGTGGGATGACAAATGTCTTATTTAAAAGTTCTCTGTCCTGCACTACAATTTGAAGGTGCGTGGTTTGAATCCACCAGATGCTCCGCTGGAGAAGGAGGGGCAATCTCCTCTTGTGCCAGTCGGATCCGACTCGATGGTGCACCACAAGGGGGGAAAAAGAATAAAAATAAAAGTTCTCTGTTGTGTGTGGGAAAGGCCCCTTTTCTCGTTTGCTTAGTCATATCACCAAAGTCTAGAGATTATATTTAGTCGTTAAGATTTCATGCCTCAGAACTCTTGCAGGTTGTTTAATTATTTATTCTCAGTAGAATTTAAATCTTGGTAGACATTCTACAGTGCAGGGAAATCTATACTTTGAAATAATTTCTTTTGTAAATTCAATAGTTAAGCTAACAATTATGTCTTTAGAAACTCGTTTCACATTATGTATTACAGAGGTTACCTTGGCTGTCTCACTGGCTCCATTTGGGCTCAGATTTCAGTACAAAGAGTGCACATTGACTCACCACATGTCACCTTATGTCATCGCAGGACGGCCAGTTAGATTATTGACATAGTTGGTGTTTAGTTTTAAGTATTTATTTAGTTTTAAGTATTCTTTTACTCCTAATTCAATTAACAAAAGGAAAGTAAAAAGATCAAAAGCAGTACCTATATAATTGCCAATTTTTTTGATAATGCAGATTTGCTTAATGATTTTTAACATTGTTTCTGTTTTATTTCTGCTTCTGAAGCTCAAGCTATAAAAGCCAAAGGTCCTGTGACGATCCCGTACCCCCTATTCCAGTCACACGTGGAAGATCTTTATGTGGAAGGACTTCCTGAAGGAATTCCTTTTAGAAGGCCGTCAACTTACGGAATCCCTCGTCTAGAGAGAATATTACTTGCAAAGGAAAGGATTCGTTTCGTGATTAAGAAGTAAGACTTGGGCTCTTCTCTCAGCTTTCATTATGTTATTTGTTAGTGCTGCTTTTTTCTTGTAGATACATGTTCACTCACCACTAGGACAAGGTTAGAAGGAGAGTTGGACTGAGGTGTTTACGCCCTTCACTTGCTGATGTGTCTGTGTGGAGGATTTGGGCAGTCCTGCAGGCAGCAGAAAATAGGTTAACAATAAAACCCAGCACAGTTGCACCTGTTAGTTTTCTAAATTACAGTGTTTCCTTTTTTAAAGTGGCAATTACATCATACTTCTTAATAGTTTATTATAAATTCAGCAATATTAAGACAACAGATTTTTAAAACTGCAAGTTCTTTTGTCACCCGTTTTACATAATATTTCATGAGTTCCTTGTTTTTCAAGGCAGTATAGTATTCCATTATGTGAATATACCACAGCTTCTCTATCCATTCGTTTGTAGATGGGCACTTAGGTTGTTTCCAATTCCTTGGTATTGTGAACAAAGCTGCAATGAACATGGGTGTGCATATATCTGCTTGGGTGGCAGTTCTGGTTTCTTTAGGGTATATTCCCAGTAGTGGAATTGCTGGGTCAAATGGCATTTCTATTTCCAGCTTTTTGAGAAAGCGCCATACTGCCTTCCACAGTGTTTGTACCGTTTTACACTCCCACCAACAGTGAATAAGGATTCCAGTTTCTCCACAGCCTCGCCAGTATTTGATGTTTGCTGTTCTGTTAAATTTTGCTATTCTGACTGGGGTGAGATGATACCTCATAGTTGTTTTGATTTGCATCTCTCTTAGAGCTAGGGATTTTGAACATTTCTTCATGTGTGTGTTTGCCATCTAAATGTCATCTTTGGTGAAGTGTCCATATCCTGTGCCCATTTTTCAGTTGGGTTGTTTATCTTGCTGTGGTAACCATTTTTATTTGTTTTCCTTGTTAATTCTGTATCTTATCATTAGTGCTATGTACCATTTACAGTGCTGCATTGCATACTTTCTGATCTAGACGCAAAGATGATCAAGTCTGTGATTCACTGTTGAAAGCACTGCTCTCTAGGTCTGGTCTCCAGTGAAGCTAGTGTTGGTGGTCTCAGTGGGTAGAAACTGGGGGAGCGTAGACCCAGGCTTACAGCATGATTCTCTTCAGTGTTTAGCACCATAAGAAACATGAGTTGATAATTTGAAACCAAATAGTTAAATTTCTCTATCACCTGCACTGTATATACTCCCAGCTATATGTTTAGCCAAATAGGTCTTGCCATTCATTGAAAGCTCTAAACAAAAGAAGAGAATTTGGAAGACCCTGGACATGAATATAAAAGGCCTGTGATAACCGAATGAAAATCAGTGAAACAGCATGTGAACAAGGACTGTCTTGTTCAGCCATTTCCACAATCCTTAAGGATAAGAAAAGGATTTGGGAGGCAGTTAAATTAGCAGTTGATATAAAATCCACAGTTTTAACATGGAGGCATGGGCTGGTCTATGAGATGGAAAAGTTGTTGATGATTTGGATGGAGGACCAAATCCGGAAGAGGATTCCTACGAGTTCACTCGCAATTCAGAGTACAGAGCCTATTTGAAAACCTGAAGGAGAAGCAAGGAGAAGACAACTGTGAGTGCTTCAGGGCCCACACGGGCTGGTTTCATCACTTCACACGCAGAGGGGGCTTCCATAACGTGCGCCTGGCTGGAGAAGGAGGAATCCTCCGCGGGGGAGCTGACGAAGAGTGAACACCTTTCCCTTTCAGACTGGGTGACGTGTTTTCTCAACTTAATCAGGGTCTTTGGTTTCGTGAGAATATCGCTCCAAACACTGATCACAGTGCTAAAGTCAGCAGGCAGATTCGGTGATGCGGTGAGCTGTTACCATGAAATATGTGAGAAGAAAAAGAGAACGGCCATCCAGCCCTGTCAGTAACTGACCAGACACACCACCTCCATGTCCACACGATCTAGAACCTTCACAGTGGAGGTGTTACCGCGCCTGACAGAGTGTCAGTCTCATCCAACCCTCTCCACTGGGATACATGTGTGTGATTTGTGTATTTTGTGTGTATGTATATATACATTAAATATATTTTGTGAGTTTTTAATGACGTGTTTTTAACCCCTAAAGACAAAGTTTGGATTTTTAAAGATAATGATAATAAGAAGCAGTAATATTGAAAACTTTTTTTTTAATTAGAAAAAATCAGGGAGGAGGGAGGAAAATGTGTAACAATGAATAAATGAAAATCCAACTTTTTTTTAAACTTTCATTAAAATCACAATAGAAAAATAGAAAAAGTGACTTATGATTGAGTCCTTGGACATGAACCTTGTTATAAGTTGGGGACTAGATATTTTGGCTGCAGATGAGAATATTAAAATCGAGTTTTCTGGCCAAGTTATAGATGTGCTAAAGTAATGTAGTCTTAAACGTAATGACACATCAGAAGTTCTCTAAAGTTTTTGTGCTTTTCTGTGTGAAGTTAAAGTTTTGATACGTACCCGTGGGCTACAAGGTTCGTCCTTGTATTACGCAAACGCGGCGGATGAAGCCCCTTTAGACAATGTAAAACTGACCGTCGATGTCAGCAGGCTGTAGAATTGTCAAGGATCCGTGTCGTTTCTTTTTAAACTGTCCTTTGTGGTTGAATATTGATATGTGCAAATGAATATTTCCTTCATCACTGTTGTTTGGTAAATACTTTCTGTTCTTATATTTTAGACATGAACTTTTGAATTCAACACGTGAAGACTTACAGCTTGATAAACCAGCTTCAGGGGGTAGGTCTCTGATCTCATAAAGTTGTACTTCAAAGCAGACAGAGTTAGATATAATTGTTTACCATTTAAAACTGACTCTTGAGAATTTCTTTTTTTTTAATTTTATTTTATTGTTTTTGTGTGAGTGTACTGTCAAATCAGATCTGACTGGTACAGGAGGAGATTGTCCCTCCTTCCCCGGCAGAGCATCTGGTGGATTCGAACCGTGCGCCTCTGGGATTGTAGTTGCAGCTCCTTACCACTAGGCCACCAGAGCTCCCCTCTTGAGAATTTCTTAATGGGACATTCCATCTGCCATAATTCCTTTAACATGTATAATTGTAAAAGTTTGTATTGGCAGAAGAACTAGACGAGTAAATTTATTAGTAAGTTGCACAACACGTGTCTCTAAGTAGCTAGCACTATAAGAAAACCTTGATATATCAGGCACAGTAGTGAACAGATCCTTGTCTTCTGGGTCTTACTGAAGCCATTGTGTGTCAAACACAGATTGTGCTCCAGGGTGCAGACCGACCAAGGCCCATTTGTGTAGCCGTCAGAGCACACAACGTGGCCTGTCCTCACGTGCTGCTCCATGTGTTGTGAAGGAAGTGTAGAGGCAGCTTCTGTTTGTTTTGGGTTCTTGGGCTTTTTTCCTTTCTTGACTAGGTTCCATAGTGAGACAGGAAGCCACTTCATGATTTCTGTCTGATGAATGTATTCCTGACATTAGCAAATCCCTAAGTATACATTCACATAAAGTTCCTTTCTTTTTAAAAAAAAATTATTTTTTTTAATTTTTATTGTATTATTTTTACGTGTACCGTCAAATCAGATCTGACTGTTACAGGAGGAGATTGCCCCCTCCTTCTCCAGCAGAGCATCTGGTGGATTTGAACCGTGTACCTCTGGGATTGCAGTGCAGCGTCTTGCCACTGGGCCACCAGAGCTCCCTCGAAGTTCCTTCCTTGCTAGTTTTGCGTGAACGTGATTCTGCTGTCCCCTGTGTTTTCATGGTGCTGCATTTTTCCTGCGTGAAGCTCCTCTTGGGTGATGCTCTGGTGCTTTACCACTGTCAGCACTGTAAGGAAGGGGCCTGGCCAGCACAGGAGTGAAATGCTCAAAGCCGCCGGCCACTCCTGTCCTCCCATAGATCCTCAGACACCCCGAGAGGCTGCCTTGTTGTGCCCTGCAGCTGCGGGTCAGAAATCACTGGATGGCGCTGGGCTGGGACTTGGTCTTGGTTTAGTATCTGTATGTGATTAATAAGTCCATTCTAAAAGCTTAGATGTCATTTTAGTCAGATATAAAAACTAATAATGCATGTTTTATAATCATCGTATTGGAGAACCTTAGTCGTTTAAAGCTGTCTAATGAGATGTGGATGTTTTTCTTTTCCTCTTACAGTCAAGGAAGAATGGTATGCCAGAATCACGAAATTAAGGAAGATGGTAGATCAACTTTTCTGCAAAAAATTTGGTAAGTGTTTTTCGGCCCCAATTATGTATAGTACAAAATAATGTCTGTGAAACGTTTGTTTTATATTGAGAAAGTAACAGTGCAGGAAAGGAAGACCCTCAGTGAGATGGACTGATTCAGTGACTGGGGTAATGGGGGTAGGTGTGTCGCAGACAGTGAGATTGGCACAGGACAGAGCAGGGTTTAGGGCTGTTGTACATAGGGTCGCTGTGAGTCTCAGGTGACTGAACAGCACGTAACAACCACAAGATGAATAAAAGTTTAAACCTAGGCGTAAGTGAGGGAACAGCATAAGGAATCTGCAGGTACAGTTTTTGGGGGAGATTTTCCCCTACAGTATAGGATGAAAAGCAGTACATTTTAAACTTCGGGAGTCCAGTTCTCTGACCTTTTTGATGTTTGGACGTTCTGTCCTGCTTGAGGGTAGAGAAGCACTTTGCTGCCCTTGGCACGCTGGGTCTTGTGCGGTTTGTCCCACTTTGTTACACAGGCTGCGTTCACAAGCACTTCGAATGAGGCAGCAGCATCTTGAGTTACTCAGCGTTTCTCTCCTGCTTCTTTCTTCCTGGACATATGTGACATAGTCCTCTTTCCTCCTTTAAAAACCTCTTTATGGAAAGTGTCAAGTCTTGCCCATTTATCAATCTGCCTTGGCTTCTAGAGTACCACTCTTCCCTTGGTTTTTGTCCTGTGTCCTTGGCTGTTTCCATTTCTTGTTGGCACCCCTTCTGACTTGGTCTTTGAGTTGTGGGGTGCTGCTGTAGAACTGAACCCTGGGCACCTTCTTCTTTCTTACTGTGCTTTTCCCACAGGGTCCTTAGATTAAAATTATCCCATCTGTGTAGTGTTTGAAGTAAGTTTGTGGTCTTAAGAACTGTCCTTATCACCAGGGTTGTGTGGCGCTCAGTATCTGATGCCTGTCCAGTCATATCTTAAGTAATTGTTCTTGAGTTTTCTAACCTCAGCATATTTCTGTCCCACTGTCCCCTGTGGTCCCACCTTCTGCCCACCCCAAGCCACAAATGTGGGATTGCTTTATTTCCCTCTCAGCAAAATCTGCGCTCTACACTGAAAACATACTCTTAAGTCCACACACGTGCCTTGTCTGCTGTCCCTTAGTCACAGCCCATGCCACATAGCAGCCCTGTTGTTGTTGATGTTTCAAACTCATATCCTCTGCCCAGGCCAGATGGCTTAAGCTATCTTGGTTTTTCTCTGCACCTCATGGACCTTCTTCTTTCTGTCTGTCTTTCATAAATCATACCCTCTTGTGCGCTGTAGCCATGGGAATACCTCTTTCTGAAAGACTTCTGTCTGATCTTCATGTGCCTGCCCTTTTTATTTACCATCTCAACTCATGTGTTGCCACTTTAGATGTCTCTTATGATTTGTTTTATTGTTGTTATTATTATTATTATTATTATTATTATTATTATTATTATTTCATCATCTCAAAAATTTTGGACAGAGGAAAATACGTTTTAATTCTATGGATGCTGCCTTCAAATCAGCATCCCAAATACCAAACATCCCAAACTGAATCACCCAGTAACTAGCCCTTGATTGAGTCATTTCTACGTGAATTTGTCCTCAAACAAGTAGTAGGCCCTTTGGGATAGTTGTTGTTACATACGTGATCTGCTCAGAAACTTAGTTGTCACAATTGCTTGTCTTTTGCTCAGCTGAAGCCTTGGGGAGCACTGAAGCCAAGGCTGTTCCTTACCAGAAATTTGAGGCCCATCCTAACGATCTGTATGTGGAAGGACTCCCAGAAAACATTCCGTTCAGAAGTCCCTCGTGGTACGGAATCCCACGGCTGGAGAAAATCATTCAAGTGGGCAACCGAATTAAATTTGTTATTAAAAGGTAGGATTATATGCAAAATAGTGTGTTCCCTAAGAAAGGATTGTTCTCATTATGAAGAAGGGCTTGATTTAGGTTTTGTTTTTTAGGTTAAAATGATAGTTTTTATTTAATTTATTGAGAGAGTATTTTATTTAGTACTTGGCAACAAAAACTGAACCAAACCATGTATCATTAGACCAGTTCTATTCTTTATCCTTCTTTGTGTGGGTTCACACAGTGCCAACCCTCCAGATTTGATATTTAACAGAATCTCTGTCTTTGAGAAGCTTATTACAAAGACAAATGCAGTGAAGTATTTACCAGAGCACTTTGGAAGAAAGGCCAAGGGCAGTTCATATGGAATTAAGAAAAGGTGTTTGAGATAAGGGATGTCATCTCAGCAAGTCAGGGTAGTGTCCAGCCGTTCTGTGTGGCCTGTGAAGATTGCTGTGGGCATGTGGTAAGTGAGGTTCTGGACTCATGGGGCCACGTGGAATAAGGCCGTGCACACTGCACAAGCTATGGTGGTCCTTAAAGAGTTTTGAAGCAGATTCTTAAATAAATCCATGTATCTCAGAACCAGAATTCTGGGCTGAGTTTGAAGGTTTGCCAAATAGATGAGAGGAGGGAGAGAGAGTGCAGAAGATCGGGAGAAGAGGGGAATCTAGTACCTACTTCCAGGGATTTGGCATTTTCCAGTGTGGTTGGACTTAAGTCTAAGGGAAGGGAAGCGTTTGGAGTGGTTTCCACCTCTCTGACTATGTTTTGTGTGGAGGTGGTTGCAGGGCCAGGAGGCAGGCAGCCGAGCTTGCCTAGGCAGTTAAGCTGCTTTTAATGCTTTTGGAAGTAACCGAGCAGACTGGAAGCTGTGAAAATTCTGTGATTGAGTCCTTACTATATTTAAAATCAAATAAGTCAGCAGACTGATTTCTCTGTAACTGAGGCAGTGAGCCAGTTAGACACTTGCCGTCGCACGCTTCTGGAGTCTTCCTCGCACGCTGAGTGCTGTGTCACTGATCCTCCCCGCTTTGCTTTTCCAGACCGGAACTCCTGACTCACAGCGCAACTGAAGTTACTCAGCCGAGAACCAATACTCCAGGTGAGACGATCTTGCTGCTCTTTCCAAGATTAGCTTGCCTCTGGCAACTTTCGGGCCTTGTTAAAGTCTTTTAAAGCTAGGAGCCATCTCCCTTCCCACTCCACTCGTAGAATAGACAGGCCCGCTGTCTCCGGAAGCTCAGTGCAGGCACTCCTTGGTTTATCGCAAGTGCAGCTGTGGGAAGAGCTTGGGCTTTTGCTTTGACCAGCATCAGCCTGGAGAAACGACATGTGCCTCCTTTGGGAGCCGCTTGGATTATTTCCAGTTTTCCAGAAACCACCTTTTTAAAAAAAGAAACTAGAAATAGCTTTTAATAATTTGTTTTCTTTAACTCAATATTTGAAGGATGTTACCTTGACAGATAAAATAATGAGCTCTTTGGTTCTTTATCGCATACTCTTTAAAATCTGTGGTGTGTGTGTTTGAAGCTCATAAAACCCCGCACTGCTTCCATGGCTTTGGGCTCTTAGCAACTCTGCCTGGGGTTTCCAAGGCTGGCAGTTGTCCTGGCTGCGGACCGCACCCTCCTCCTCCCCCAGAGTGTCTCCTTCAAACCACCAGCCTTTCGCTTAGCTCCACAGCCCTGCACATAATGCGCTGTGCCACCTTTGTCTTTAAAATATGCTACTATTAGATGCCATCAGCGCTGACTTCCAGCAGCCTGTGTAAAAACAATGAAGCACTACCCGAGCCGGCACCACCTTTGAAGTTGCTGTGGTGCTGGAGCCCGTAGCTGTGGCCTCACACATTTGGCTAGGACCATGCGGATTTAGACCAGAACCTTTACTTATATGCTCCCAGTTCTTCATGTTTTTAAGGGAGCTTTGGTGGCTTATTGATTTAGGAATGTGATTCGCGTCTACCAGGTGCTGTGCTGGAGAAAGATGAACAGTCTTCTGTACAGTTGCTGTTTCTGAAACCCACTGGAGGGTCAGCTGTGAGTCAATTCTGACACTGTACACAGCAGCGACAATAAGTCTAAAAAGGACAGATATGATAGTTGAGGCAGCCTACTGTGGCATCAAGCCCAGTAGAAGTCAAGTCTCAGATCCATAACTAGTTTTACTTACTGGGCATGAGCTCTGTTGTTGTTGTGTGCCATTGAGTCGGAACTGACCCGTAGCTGAACCTCCCGTGGCTTTGCAGAGGATGTAAATCACGTGAGGGGAGATTGCCCATCCTGGAGCAGCTGATGGATTCAAACTGCGTCCCTTTGGGATTGCAGCCCGGCTTCTTAACACCAAGCCACCAGATCTCCCTGGACAGGAGCTGTTAGTGTGCCTTTTTGGGGAGCCCTAGGGGCCTCAAAGGTAGAGAGAGTTGCTCTCCTAACCTATAGGTGGCCTCTCCCTGGTGTTTCAAAACCCCCAGCTGCTGCTCTAACGAGAAAGATGGTTCATTTCCACCTACGCAGCTTACAGCCTCCAGAAACCTGCTGGAGGGCCCTGACTTGATGGCAAGGAGTTTTCATATTAATGGTTTTTCTTTATTCACAGTGTGTACTTTGATTTGAATTGTTTCTTTGTGGTTCTTGGCAAGGGCAGGAAATTGCTCTTGCTTTAAGTTCTAAAGTTTTCCTTTTAAATGAAATTCTGTTGGAATAATCATTAGAAATAAGAGGGTCTTGTCTCTGGGCCCTCACTCGAGTCTCCTTGTGTGCTGGCCCTGGTAAGAAACTTTATTCGTTTGTCTTATTTTGCTTTCTAGTCAAAGAAGATTGGAATGTCAGAATTACCAAGCTTCGGAAACAAGTGGAAGAGATTTTTAATTTGAAGTTTGGTAAGTAAAAGCAGTAGTTAACGTCTTAAATTAAAAATGGAACTGAAAGAAATCTGAAAGACCAGGTTATATCATGAAGGAATTCTGGAAGTCCAAGCTGCAGAAGGGGAAGGCCCAGGAAGTGGGTTCTGGTTCTGAGCTGTGAGTGCACTCACTGCTTCCACTGAGCAGGTGGTGGACTTCCTTTGCATCCCGAGTACGACTCACACCCACGCAGCCGAGAAACGACAGAGTCTGGGTAATTCGTTCCCCTGTCTGTACTTCCAGTCTGGCTAATACCAAGATAGCAGATAGGTTTCATCATCTGTTTTAACTTAGATTTGTTGACAGCAGTTTTCCGGAATGCTGTCTTGAAAAGGATTCTGGGGAGGCTCAGTAGAAAGAGTGCTCAGTTGACTGGGTGTCTCTGTCACGGAGGGGAGGGAAGGTGTAGGGAGTGAGAGCAGCATCGGGATTTCCTGCACTTTTTAATACCTCTTGTTGACGTTTCATGTCCCAGATCAGAAACTGTAAGTCGTTGGCCTCTGATCTCTAACTGAATGAGTTTGACCTCTCTCTCTCTCTCTCTCAGAGAACTTGCATCTAGGTGAGAACGCGAGGCTGGCCTGGGCATTTCCTTAGGAGGTGACTCCTTCATTCTGCTCAGAGTGCGAATTCACTCACTAATAACATAATTCTCTTTTGGATTTGAAGCGTTAAAATGTTCCTCTTAAAAAGTACTTCTTAGGAGAGATAGATAGGTAGGTAGGTAGGTAGGTAGGTAGATAGATAGATAGATAGATAGATAGACAGACAGACAGACAGACAGACAGACTGACTATACTAAGCAGAGGATCTTTGATGTTAGGTGGGTCTGGCTAGCTGGTAGGGAGTTCTCAGACTGAATGATTACAGAGTGATCGTGTAGCATTTGCCCTCCTCAAGTTACATTCTCTTGCTCTTTCAGCGCAGGCCCTCGGGCTCGCAGAGGCCGTGAAAGTACCTTACCCTGTGTTCGAATCCAACCCTGAGTTCCTCTATGTGGAAGGCTTGCCGGAAGGAATCCCCTTTCGGAGCCCAACCTGGTTTGGAATTCCACGTCTTGAGAGAATTGTCCGTGGGAGCAATAAAATCAAGTTTGTGGTTAAAAAGTAAGTTGTTGTTGTTGTTGTTGTTATTGTTCCTAGGCTTTTGAAAAGGCAGTCCTGTTGGTGTTCAGTCATTTCTTTTCTAACTAGAGGTGACCATCTGGCTTTGACTCCTTTGTGAGATGGCACAGCCCTGGGCACAGCCCAGGACTGCAGGCTGGCACTGCCCGTTGCCTCTTCTCTCTCAGTACTGGACTGCAGGCCTGGCACTGCCCGTTGCCTCTTCTCTCTCAGTACTGGACTGCAGGCTGGCACTGCCCGTTACCTCTGCTGTCTCAGTGCTGGGCTGTAGGCCTAACACTGCCCATTGCCTCTTCTGTCTCAGTGCTGGACTGCAGGCCTGGCCCTGCCCGTTACCTCTTCTGCCTCAGTGCTCCTGCGTACTTGAATGGGAGATAAAAAGGCAAACTTGTCTCTTCCCCTCGCCCCCCCACCCCCGGCTGATCTTGTGAACAACTCCATTTATTATTTATATTTTTGTAGAATTTCAGTGTTTGAGAAACCCAGTGTAATGTTAGTTCATTTTCTTTTCGTGAAGTCACTCGGGCACACAGCAGATAGTAAATGTAAGGCCTGTTTTCCATGATGGTGACAAGTCTGGTGCCTCAGAAGGTGGATGACTATGAAAACTGCCCAGGTGTTGACTGCTAGCTCTGAAGGGACTGGGTGCACTGACGATTCTCATTTTCCTTGGTTTTTCTTTCTAGACCTGAACTAGTTATTTCCTACTTGCCACCCGGATTGGCTAGTAAAATAAACACTAAAGGTAAGAGACTGCGGACGCTTTACCATCTGCATAGTGAGACGGTCTTGGCCCCTTGGGCCCCACTTACAATGTCTTCAGGCTCTTTCTGTGTGTCCTTTGCTTGCGTAGGTTATTTTCTTTCTTTTGGATCTCTGGGGTTTGGTTTGTTTTTTTAACCTTTCACTGAGAACGTCACATTTGCAATCCTCCTTCATTCGTGTTTCCACAGCTTTTTGGGGACTCATATGAAGGATTACAGTACCTGTTTAAATTCTTCAGGTTTCTTTGAAAAGAGCCAAACTGTATGAATTTTAATACCCTGCTTTTACAACGCATTCTCTTCTCTTCTTTATCTGTGATTTTGCTGTATACAGAAGTAATTTTGTACTTGCTTTCCCAGCATTGCAGTCCCCGAAAAGACCCCGAAGCCCAGGGAGTAACTCCAAAGTCCCTGAAATTGAGGTCACTGTGGAAGGTAAGGCCGGCTGTGAACGCGGTCCTCAGTGCGGTCCCTTAGGGGGTACAGGTCTGTAATCAGGTATGCAAATCCATTTTGCACAGCTCATTTTACCAGTAAGAAAAGCTGAATTTCTAGACTTCAGAGTCTGTTAATGAGGGATTCATATTGTAATCCACAGGAAATCCTATAAAATGCTTTTCTTTTCTGATAGTCAAGGAAGTGCACAAAGAGGAACGTGGGGAGTGCGTTCTCCTCTCCTTGAGAAAGTACGTTGTTTTAGGAATACATGCCTTCTCCAGCCTCAAGTCGGCTTTCTTCTCTCTGTTCCCAAAGTGCATGTGCTTGTTAGGGTCCTGGCAACGTTTCCATTATACAGCATCACAGTCCCCAGTCCTTAATAAGCATGGCTCCTCCCATCTCTACGAATACTGCCCTCCGTCGCTGTGAATGCAGACATAGGTGGTCATTTCACTGTCCTCAAGAACAACTCATAGCGACTGGGATAATTTTTTCTTCTCATAACCTTCAAGATTGGTGGACGATTTATCAACAATCTGCGTTATGCGGATGACACAACCATGCTTGCTGAAACTGAAGAGGACCTGAAGCGCCTGCTGCAGAGGGTTAAGGACTGCAGCCTACAATATGGATTGAGGCTCAATGTCAAGAAGACAAAGATTCTCACCACTGGACCAATTGGCAGCATCAGGATGGATGGTGAAGAGATTGAGATTGTACACAGCTTTAGTTTGCTTGGCTCCATAGTCAACAGTCTTGGCACCAGCAGCCAGGAAATTAAAAGGCGCATTGCCATGGGAAAGTCTGCTGTTAGGGACCTCTCCAAAGTGCTGAAGAGCAGTGGTGTCTCTCTGGAGACTAAGGTGCGTCTGATACAGGCCATGGTCTTCGCAATCACCTGTTATGCATCAGAGAGTTGGACAATGACCAAGGAGGATAGAAGGAGAATTGATGCCTTTGAGCTGTGGTGCTGGAGAAGAGTATTGAGAATACCATGGACTGCTAGGAAAACAAACAGATTTGTCCTGGAAAGGGTTAAACTGGGCAGCTCCTTGGAGGCAAGGACTCTGAGGCTCCGTCTAACTTACTTTCGACATGTTGTGAGGAGGGACTGGTCCTTAGAGAGGGACATCATGCTTGGGAGGGTGGAGGGACGGCGCAGGAGAGGAAGGCCCTCTATGAGGTGGATTGATTCAGTGACTGGGATAATCGGGATGGGAGTGTCAGAGACAGTGTGATTGGCACAGGACAGAGCAGAGTTTAGGGCTGTTGTACACAGGGTCGCTATGAGTCGCAGGCGACTCGACGGCACATAACAACAACAACCTTCAGAATTTCCCATCTAGCTGTTAAGTAGATTGTTGTCTCTGTCTCTGTCTCTTTTTCACGTTTACTCCCAGATGTCAAATAAAAAGCAAATCAGGATTTGCATAGGGAGAGGTTTTATTCAGAAATAGAATTTCTTGCAAAGGGGAAGAGAGACATGGACTGAAAGCACTGTTGGAAGGGGGCTCTCACAAAAGGGAGAATGCTGCGTCCAGCAGATCAGCAGGAGAACGGGAGGGAGTGGGGGCACCACCGCCCCTTCCTTCATTCAGAGAAAAGTAAACAAGATTAGGAAAAACCAGACGTGAGGAAGTGGTGTGGTTATCCTGAGGCTAGCCTGTTGTCCCATAATGCTTCATTAATTAGCAGGATTTACTGTGTTGATTTGCCTCAGTGTGGTCACAAGTCCAGGGACTTGAGAGGGGAAAAAAGACTTAACCAGAGTTTTGTTGACATGCACGTTTTTTCTGATTGATCAATGAGGACAAACAATTCTGCTGTTTTCACACAATTAAATACACATGAGTTATAGGAGATTTTTTTTTGCAAATTGCATTTTGTTTCATCTTTGCATGTTTGCATTAGCTGTATGGACATGGAAAGTAGGAATTTTTCCATCCTTGATTGATCTTCCGTTGGTAACCAAGGGAATACTCATGACTCCATAAATCATACGAGAAAGCCTTGTATCACAGTGTTCTGGTAAAATTCCATTATCAAAGAGAACTTGTCGCCTGTAAAAGACAATGACACAATTTACAGGCATCATTTGACAGTTGAATCATGGCATTTTTAAAATCTGGAAAATTAAACAAAAATATATTCTGTTCTCTTTATTTTTTTAAGAAAATTAAGATCCAAGGAAGATTTTTTTTTTCTCTTTGCTATAAGGCACCTTTCCTGTCCTGAAGGGCCTTTTAAATCATTTTGAAGTCTGTAAGTTGTTATGGATTGCAGGAAGACACAGATGTTTTGGAAGGAGGTAGGCGGGAGCCTGAATCCACAGTGATTGGACAGCGGCAGGGAGGCTTGTGATGTGGGCTTGCCCCACAGAGGAGTGACCTTTAGATGCAATCGTGATGGAAAGCGGAACTGCCTGGGAGCGACACAGGGCCATCGAGGTGTTAGCAGAGGTGGCTGTGGAGAAGCGCTCACCGTCTGATGGTGGCACGTTCTCTCTGTCCGGGAGCACAGTCTCAAATCCTGTTACCAGCTGAGTTTTTAACATACAGCCATTAAAGTAATAATGGTCCCAAAACGTCACTAGGTTGGTGAGGACACAAGTCCTCAAGGAGGGCAGAGCACGAATGCAGGCAGAAAGGGGAGAAGCGTCGATGACGCGTGGTCAGGAGGTATGAACCACATGTGCTGAGGTTACGCGTGGTCAGGAGGTATGAACCACATGTGCTGAGGTTAAGGTGGTAAAGAAGGCATTTCGTGGAGTGTCCTCTACGGGCTAGGAGGACTTACTCCACTGTTACCCAGCGGGCACCCGCCCTAGCAGCCTGGAGGACAGAGTTTCTAAGGCTGTAAATCTTTATGGGAGCAAACGGCCTCATTTTTCTTCCAAAGAGTGATTGGATTATAGTGCTGCCAAGCATTCTAACTACATACCACCAGGCTCCTATAAAAGAACCGTATGTACTTTAAAAAGAGAAAATGCTTCTTTCCCGTGGGCAGGGACACAAGCAAACAAGCCCCGGGGGGCACCTGCCTTCAGCAGAACCTGCTAAGGCCTTGACTGGTTTCTAGCTCGAGGAACTAGCTCTTATGCCCAGACAAGGATTCCCTCAGGATGGGTTTCTCCGTAACAAGCCTCACAACCTTCTTAGAGATAAACCAGATGCCAGTTTATTAATTTAAACTAAGAAGTAGTGAAGTTGCAGCTTCTGTCTTGTGATGACATGTTTCTTCCTGTCTACTTTTGTTCAAAGATTGTGTCACTGCCATGGGTATAAGCAAAGGGCGTAACTAGAGAACCTTCCTGGCCCATGGTGTAAAGCTTTGCTGATAGGATGTACTGATTTCTGCTGTGTGTTTCTGAGGTACAGCCGTACCTCCCAGGTGAACCAGGCTGTTAGAGCTGGCCCTTTGGGATGTTAGTTTCACCACTCTACTGCCTAGAGGAAGCCTCACAGTTTTATTTGGGAGTTTGAAATGATTCAGGTCTAGAATGCTGACTGCCGTTCTATAGGGAATGGCAGGTCGCTTTCGTCTTTTGTCCCCCAGCCCTGTCACACCCCTGTAGTAACGCCCAGGCTTAGTCAGGGGGGTGGGACACGGGATGCTGCATGTTGGCATCTCTGTGTCAGAGAGACGATGTCAGTGACAGAAGTGAGCGTAGAGGTGCCTATCCCAGCTCCACCACTTTGTGCTCAGTCTTCTCGTCAGTAAAGCAGAAATAGTATCAGTGCCTCATAGTTCCTGGTGCAGTGACCAATGTACACTTGTCCCCAGCAGGTAATCAATGTTTGCTTTTAATAGTATCTCTGCAAAGGCAGTGCGTCAAGTGAAAGTCTCTTGTCTGAAAAACGCATCAAAGATACACTAAAGGAGCCTTGGCTAAGGGTCCTGCACCAGGGGACACCTCTGGGCACAATCCTCAGGTCGTGGTGCTGCTGCCTCAGAAGCGGTTCCTCTCTGGTAGCTCGAGTCCACCAGCCACGCCGCAGGAGAAAGGTGCTCGGTCTCCTTGCGGTTTGCAGCTTCGGAAACGGGAGGCTTAGCTGTGCATCAGTTCAAACTCCACAGCAGCGACTCTTCTAGAGTCTTTGACAGAGGGCACGCGTGTTGCTGTGATGCTGAACACTGTGACAGTGAGGTGCCAATCGTGGTAATAGGTACCCATGGTGGACAGTGTTGGCTGGAGCTTCCCGACTAAAACAAGCCTGGAAGCAGGAGCGGCATCCACTTCCGAAATAGCTTGTCTCCGGAAACTCTATGTACGAACAGTGCTCAGGCCGTTCGTTCATAGGGTCACTATGAGTCGTCTACGACTCAACGGCACCAAACAACAACAACGGCTATCATCTTGGCTCTTTTTTTCAAATGTATTTTTGAAATAGTTTGTTGGATTAGAGTGGATTTCCTGGATTACACGTCAAGATGTAGAATTTGGAAAATTCCGTGAAAATCATGTCAAAATTGGTTCAAGAATCCAAAGGAAAGTGGTATGGTGGTCACAGTGGTGCCTAAAGCGCGCTGCCCAGGAGTTGAAGGAAAGTGTGTGATCCCAGGTGGCATGTCTGAGGGGCGGGAAGCAGTCATTAGGGGACGTGGCCGAGTGTGGTTTATGGGACTCCCAGGAACTCTGTTTTCATGCACTTGGCTTCACCTGTCCCAGAGCAGGCTAGTCTTAAGTGGGGCCACAGAGAAATGCAAACCTTATTACTGTGACACAAAGTCCGTGTGTTAGTTTTGACTCTGTTCCCGCTTCCCCATCCTTACTCCTCTAGGCCCCAATAACAACAGTCCTCAAACATCTGCTGTCCGAACCCCGACCCAGACAAACGGTTCTAACGTTCCCTTCAAGCCTCGAGGGAGAGAGTTTTCCTTTGGTAAATATCAGTCTTCTGTTGTGCTTTATTTCGCCAGGTGAGTTGGTGAGTTTTCTTTGCTCAGTCTGTGTTGGCACCGGCGCTAGTGCAGAGCAGACTGCCCGGATGCCAGTGTGATGCTCCTTTCTCTCCGGCTCGTGGAGCCCTGAGTGCCTCGTCCTCCTTTCCTGTGAAACGAGGGCGGCACTGCCGCCTGCCACGCCGGTGATTGGAGTCTCCCTGTGTCTTGTGCATCATAGACACCACACAAGTTCTTTGGGGAAGGTGTTTTTCTTCATTTTACCATATTTTTTTCTTTTTAGCCACACATCAGAAATACGATCATTTACTTAGATTGGCATACTTACAAAGGCATGGCATTGTTGAAGGTTTATGTGATTTTAATTTTGTATGTCTTAAAGTAGAAAATTTTCTCAGCTGCACAAGAAAGTAAGATGAAAAATCCATGCCCAGGGACATAGATTAATACTAGAAATAACTGTCTCTTCTCTTCCACGCAGAGGCCTGGAATGCCAAAATCACGGACCTGAAACAAAAGGTTGAAAATCTCTTCAATGAAAAGTGTGGTGAGTTTCTTCTGAAACACTATTGTTGGGGGTGGTGGGGTGGAAAACCACCACCAAACATGATTGTTGACATTAAGCATTCAGTAGTGCTCCTTCAGTAGGAGAAAGAACAGGTGTGATGTGTCCTGTTTTAATTTATTATAAAGCTATCACTGAATGACTGAGAGTTGGCAGGCTTGAATATCTTCATTCATCCACACCCCCACCCTTTTCTTCCAAGCCGCCAAGTACTGAGTAAGAATTTCTGAAGTGAAAAAGAATGCTATTTTAACACCTACAGAGTGTGATTGAAGATAAAGTTCATGAAAACCTTTCTTAGGTAGACGTGGTGTCTGATATTTTCCCCCTTGTGTTTATAGGTGAAGCTCTTGGCCTTAAACAAGCTGTGAAAGTGCCATTTGCATTATTTGAATCTTTCCCAGAAGACTTCTACGTGGAAGGCTTACCTGAGGGTGTGCCTTTCCGAAGACCTTCGACTTTCGGCATTCCAAGGCTGGAGAAGATACTCAGAAACAAAGCCAAGATTAAGTTCATCATTAAGAAGTAAGGGGATAGGGGAGCTCTGGTGGCCTAGTGGCAAGAAGCTGCACTGCAATCCCAGAGGCTCACGGTTCAAATCCATCAGATGCTCTGCCGGGGAAGGAGGGACAATCTCCTCCTGTACCAGTCAGATCTGATTTGACGGTACACTCACACAAATAATAAAATAAAATTTTAAAAAAAAAAAAAAGTAAGGGGGTTCACCAGGGATGAGAAAGGAAAGAGAAGGAGGTGAAAGTTAGTAAATAGACAGTGTTGTTGTGTGCTGTCAATTCAGAACCAACTCCTAGCTAGCTGACCCTCCGAGGCTATGAATCACACAGGACATTTCCCATCCTTCTCCCTCAAAGCAGCTGGTGGATTCGAACCTCATACCTTCGGAATTTCAGTGCAGCTTCCTGCCCCTAGGCCACCAGAGACATTTATTAAGATGAGTGAAGGGAAGAAGGAGTTTCCAGTAGGAGAATGATGAGCACAGTACCACTAAAAAAGAGAGGTCACAGAAAAGTATAGCATCTGTAATCAGAGAAAAAAGTGCAGCAAGTTCTATTCTATTCCTCTCTCTCCCACGGAGCAGCTGGTGGATTCAAGCTGTGCGCCTTTGTAATTGCAGTGCAGCTTCTTGCCCTTAGGCCGCCAGAGCTCCCTCAAGTTCTATTCTGTTGTGACTTAATGTTATAGTATCAAATGTGCATGGATGACTGAATAAAAAATTAGTTGCTTTATAAACTTTCACTAAAATCATAATAAGCATAAAATAGCTATTCAGGGAAGAAATAAGGAAGTGAAGTGAAACAGTAGTGGCGGTTAGATCAGAAGCAGAAGCAGAGTTCAGGCGCTTTGGGGGAAATCCGTCTGTTGCTAAGCCCGATCATGTCCTTTTATTCGTTTCTCTCCTGTATTTCTTTGACCATCTGTGAATTTGAGTAACAGACATTGCAGTGCTGAGAATTGAACAAACACTATAAGAAATGACTATTAGTGAACTTGTTTGTGTCTTGTGTTTGGTTTTGTGTATTTTACTGTAGCTCACAAGCTTTTTCCTGTGTTTTTGTTTGTAGGCCAGAAATGTTTGAGACTGCGATTAAGGAGAGTACAGCCGCCTCCAAGAGCCCCCCACGTGAGTGGCCCGGTACACGTCGAGGGGAGCGGGTCTCGAACCAGAAGTGCTTGTGGTCATGGCCAGTGATGGTCCCCAGTGCTGTGATGAGTGAGCCTGTGTGTACGGAGCTCCAGCTTTTCAGGAAGCTTCTGACACATGGGGGTGACAGGTATACCAGGGAAGATAGCACTAAATACAATTGGCTTCAGATCCTGCTGGGTCACCTTTATTTTACGCATATCACCCTCAGATTAGAAAAAGATTTCACAGAAATCAAATCCAAATCAGCTGAAGAGTCTATCCAATAATAGCACTGGTTCAACCACTGGATCGTGAACTGGCGACCTTTCGTAAGAGTGAACATCTTAGATGCCTTTTTCAGTAAATTGTCATGAAACTATTTGTATCAAACATTAGCCAACATAACAGCTTCTAGACTTTACTTATTAAGAGATTTGACTGTGTTTTCTCCAAATGCTAACATCATGTTTCTGTTTGAAGGGAAAATAAACTCGTCTCCCAGTGTTAATACCACTGCGTCAGGCGTCGAAGATCTTAACATCATTCAGGTGACAATTCCAGGTGTGATTTCTCTCTGTCCTAATTGTGGGGCTTGTCCCTCCTCTGAGGCTTTCTAACCGTGAATTACTAGGGTGTTTTATAATTCTTCAGTAATATTAATTCTCTAGAATACTGCCAGAACCTCTCCAAAGAACCCTATTCAGGTTTTAGGCTTCACAGGAGTCTAAACTTGAACTGTCCACACGTTGTTAAAATGTATACAAAACAGCGTGTTGAAATTCATGGCAAAGAATAAGGTGGTAGCATTTTCAGTTTTAGGTTATAATTTTAGGTGGGTTTCAATTGGATTAATCTAAAATATGGTCCGTGAAAACCCCCCTGAGGTGGAGTCACACAGGGACTGCAGTGGTAATTGAGGGTCAGCAGAGATGGCGAGGACAGGCAAGGTCTGGTCTGTTGGCCGGGGTCTCTGTGAATCAGGGGCTCGGTGACTACACCCAACAGCTGCAGCCTTCTGGTTGACTCTGCGTTTCAAGTGCATTATTAAGTGTTCCATTTTCTCTTAATCTTTTAAGATGATGATAATGAAAGACTGTCGAAGGTCGAGAAAGCTCGGCAGCTGAGGGAACAAGTCAATGACCTCTTCAGTCGCAAATTTGGTGAGTTTGGCATTCGTACATTTACACTTTGCATTATGCATGGAGATTTTCTTTTCATAAGATTGTTTCGATAATCGCAGTCGCTTGAAAATCGTCCTGAAAAAGAATTTTTGTGATTGTGAGGGCAGGCCCAAACTTCTCTGTTAAAAATCCATGAATATTGGTTCGTTTCAGAGTCAGTAACACTAAGGTTTCTCTTTTACTAAAAGATCTTTGAAGAGTGGGCAGATGTTAGGGACGCTCCTAGCTTAAATCCCCGTTCCCTCTCCCTGTGCTAACAATTGAGCTTTCATGAGGATTATCTCATCGCAGGAGAAGCCATCGGTATGGGCTTCCCAGTGAAGGTTCCCTACCGGAAGATCACCATCAACCCGGGCTGTGTGGTGGTGGACGGCATGCCCCCGGGGGTGTCTTTCAAAGCCCCCAGCTACCTGGAAATCAGCTCCATGAGAAGGATCTTAGATTCCGCCGAGTTTATCAAATTCACAGTCATTAGGTAAGTGAGGTCTTGAGCCCACCTGGCGTGCAGACAGCCAACTCATCTTCCGAAGTCCCATGCCCTGCTGGGGCCTCACGAACGCAGCCTGGGCTGGTAGACCCTGCCTCCTCCCTGGGCCGACTTTCTTTAATCCCCTGGTTTTCAAGGCAGGTGTGGTTTTTAGCCTGTGGACCAACTCTGCCTCCACCAGTTTATTGAAGTTTTGTGGAGAAAGGCTGTTTGCTGACATACTGTCTGTGACTGCTTTTCCACTCTGATGGCGAAGCTGAATTGTGACAGACAGTACGGTCGGCAAAGCCAGAGTAGCTTGGACTGTTGTTTTGTGGAGTGAGTTTACCAGCTGCTGTCCTGAGGCACCTCAGCATGGACCTCAGGACAGAGGTTGGCTGGGTTGCTTCTGCTTCCACTGGTGAAAAATGCATATGGTTCACTCACCAGGTCCCCCCTCTGCGGTGGGAAGGATCGTGGCTGCCTTTGAGGGCTACATTCGTTAATACTTGCTTCTCATGGTCCATTTTTAGCAGATGTTCATCTCCTCCACCTAAGCAAAAACCCCAAGTTGTCAGTACCCCACTCCCGCCCCCAGAAAACGCTTCCTTCACCCACTGCCTCACTGTCAGGGTCCCACAGTCTCTGGTCTGCACTGGTTAAGGTTGGCACAAAGCAGTCGAATGGGCCGGCCTCCTCATACCCGCAGATCCTGCGTGCGTCGCCCGCATGCCACAACCAGGGCACCCGCAGATAAACTATCTTCCAGCCATTTACTCGGGTTAACTCTGCACCCATTTTCTTGTTTCTGGTTTTGTTTTCCCTTTATCCCTAAATGGATTGGTACATGTATGTTTATCTTCTATAAGATTAAGTAAGCGTGGTACAGATAAAGTTCTGAACATTTGTTTCTCTCTTCAGACCATTTCCAGGACTTGTGATTAATAACCGTGAGTATTTGATGACGTTTGTTTTGGGGTATGTTTGGTTGATTGGTTTGTGGTTTACATGTAGCTTTGAAAAAGTAAGTTAACTTCACTAAAGGCAGTCACGGTGCAAGGCCATTGTCGTTTTACCTCCCCGTCTCACTTCCAGTAGCACTTATTTTGGGGGCTGAAAGCCTTTGAAATGGCTCAGTGTATGTAGGTCCTATTAGAACACAGCTCCGTCAACTCCCTTAGACAGGACCGAGTACTCCTCAGAGAGAAGCTGGCTCAGGGCCTGGCTGCAGTCAGCCCCTCCCACGCCTGTCCGACTGCCCTCACCGCAGTCCCTGCAGTCCCTGTGCCACTCTGCTCAGGTCGTTTTAGAGAATAGTGAACAAGTCTATTCGTGCCAGCATGTTTGTTCTTCTAGTAACTGTATTATTAAAAATGTTTACAAAACCTGGCTTCTCCTTTTCTAATACCGTTAACATTTCATTAAGATTTATTTTGCCTTCCGCCCATTGGATTTATTATTCTAATTCTCTGAAGTCCATTTCCATGTCGGTTCTCTAGCTCACCTTCTGGGAAGGAAAAGCCCTGTGTGGTGCTGGGCCCATTTCTTGGGGCAGCAGAGCCTGTGTGCTCCTGACCTTGATATTGGCATCCCGACACCCAGGATGTTGACTCTGTTTTTTGGCCTCTGCTCTTGAACATTGTGTATTTAGTTAGGTTTTTGAGATGACTTTATCACAAAATTTCTTTATCCCCTAAACCATGACTTTGTTATTTTAATTCTTTTTGTAGTGTAGCTTCTTTCTTAGCAAGTGTGTCAGTGTTGGGGAATGTCAAGGAAGGTCTTCCTAGTGTCCTCCAATGAGGATTGTTTTTCTGACTGTCTGGGGCCTCTGGTGGCCTAGTCCAGACAGCGTAACGCTGCTGGCCGGAACGACTGAGTATCCCCTGTGGTTCAGATCCACCGGTGACCCCAGGGAAGGAAGAAAGACCGCCTCCTCCCACGACAGTTTACAGCCTCAGAACCCCAATGGGGGATTATGATCATTTGAAACCAACTTGATGGTGTTGAGTTGCGGTTTGGGGGGGAATTTTGTCTTTAAAGAAATCCATGCTAAGTTTTTAAAAGCCTTTTAGCTGTCCTGACCACTCTGGCCTTCTATGTAATGAAGGTTTCATTTCCAGATAGTGTTCGAATTCACAACACTCACTGCCCCCTGCATTTCTATTCCAAATAGTCCTCCTTTTCCATAGGTGCCGTGGCTGTAAGGTAGCCGAGTGGCAGTTACTGCTAATTCCTGATCCTGGATAGGCAGGAGGAAGACAGTGCTTGTTATGTGAGAGTTGGATCTTCAGGAAAAGAATATATATGACAGTTTTTCATGTGTGACAGCATGCCATCATTTAGGAGAACGTCTTTTTTTTTATTTCATTATTTTTTGTGTGTACCGTCAAATCCGTTTAGGAGAACTTTAACGACTCTGCTTTCTTTTCAGAGTTGGTTGATCAGAATGAGTCAGAAGGCCCGGTGATTCAAGGTAAGTGGACAAGGAGGAAAGCGCAAGTAGGCCTGTTGCATCGCTGTGCTCTCCTGTCGGATAGAGCTGAGCTCGGGGGGAGTCGGCTGCCCTCACATGTGGACCTGGTCTTTGTTTCTTTGCTGCTGTTTTGGAATTCTGGGGTTCCTGAGAATTGTGAGGGCATGCCCCTGACCCCACAGTCTCAGGTCAGGCGTGATGTCAGGAAGAGTTGCGTCCCCAGTCCTCTGCCAGTGTTTCCTGATGACTCCTGAGCCAGACTTGAGTGTATTTTTCAGATTGGGCGGAAATGTGTGTTGCAGAGCTTCTTTCTTGCTGTCGGGGTAAAGATACGAGATTACGTACTAATGAATAGTGAGGTCGTCATGGATGTGTGTGTGCGGTTTTGTGACTCTGTGGCTGTTGGTTTAGCCTGTTGTTGTTATGTGCCGTCGAGTTGTTTGCGACTCATAGCGCCCGTATGTACAATAGCCCTAAACCGTGCTCTATCCTGTGCCAATCTCATTGCCTCTGACACACCCATCCCGATTACCCCAGTCACTGAATCAATCCACCTCATAGAGGGTCTTCCCCTCCTGCGCTGTCCCTCTACTCTACCCAGCATGATGTTCCTCTCCAAGGACCAGTCTCTCCTTACAACATGTCCAAAGTATGTTAGACGAAGCCCCAGAATCCTTGCCCCCAAGGAGCAGCCTGGTTTAACCCTCTCTAGAATGGATCTGTTTGTTTTCTTGGCAGTCCATGAAACATTCAGTACTCTTCTCCAGCACCACAGCTCAAAGGCGTCAATTCTCCTTCTGTACTCCTTTAGCCTAGTCTTGTGTTTTATAGACAACAGAGCTAGCTTCCTCCCTCCCCTCCTCATTCTTTCCCTACCTCTTGCCTAGACTTGTTAAATTATTTAAAGCAACATCTGAACACTATTTAAACAAATCTTTGTGTCTTTTTAGAATCTACTGAGCCAAGCCAGTTGGAGGTTCCTGTAACAGAAGGTAATGAATGAGTTCCTTAAAGCTAGGACAAAGGATTAATGGTGTCTGTAAACCTGCCTTGTTCCCCAGTGTTTGGGTGGACGGCATCTGTAGTTTATGCAAGAATGTTATCTTCAAGGCGAGCTCTGGTGGCCTAGTGGCAAGAAGCTGCACTGTAACCAGAGAGGTGCACGGTTCAAATCCACCATATGCTCTGCTGAAGAAGGAGGGACAATGTCCTCCTGTACCAGTCAGATCTGATTTGATGGTACACACATTAAAAAAAAAAAAAGAAATGTTGTCTTCAGAGATGAATCTTCTGTTGTGAGTGTGTGGGTCCTTGAAATAGAGGCATAAACAACCTGTCTGTGACTTTAAAAATGGAAGTAACAAAATACATTATTGCTAGAGAAATATTGCTGTCTCCTCGCAAATGTTGCCATTTTTGGTTTCTTCTCATAACGAAGTCTCACCTTGGCACTCGTAGTCGGATGGAATGGGTATATAACTAGGTGGGTTTGCATTAATAGTGGAATTAATCAATAACTTTTTGCTGCTCTTGGTAGAAATTAAAGACACTGACGGAAGCTCTCAGATCAAGCAAGAGCCGGACCCAACGTGGTAGACGCCGCCTCCCGGGTGAGTTCTTACACACCCGCCTTCATGATCACGGTCGAGGAGAGGGTCCGTGCCGATGAGCTCGAGGTCCACAGAGATTTGTCCTTGGTTAAAGACGTCAGAGCGCTTCTGCCTTCAGAGGAAACGGGTTTTCTTGTGGAGGGCCTACCTTTTCCTCACTCTTAAATTCACCGGGAAGGACCCTTAGAGTGGTTGCCGTTTTCCCCTTGTGCACCGTACCTAATTGCCTCTTCGTGACGTTGGCCGGGCAGGTTGTGTGCGGGCTACCTGGGGACAGAAGGAGGAAGAAATCTTGGTTCTCGGTCCTGCTGACTCCCCAGGCCTCGGCTGTGTCATGTTGAAGGATGGTTATGGGAGACACAGCTCGACACCAGCAGGCCCTGGTCCTGGACTGAGGCCGTGGCTTTTCCACACGGAGGGTTTGTGATGGTGGGGTCAGTTGCTGAGCTTCAGCTTTCTTAGACTTGTAGGATGCCCGTCAGCCCAAGTGACCATTACCAAAATTTGCAAATTAAAATGTGCTGTTTGTGAGTACTCACTAGATTAATCTGCTTGCTGTCTGTCTGTCTTTTTTTCTCTCCTGTTTTTTTAGCGTGAACCATCAGAGGTTGAGAAGAGCTTTTCGGACCTGTTATTGCCCTGAGCTGTGTAATATACTTGTATAACAGAAATACCTTCTATACAAACCTTTTTTTCTACTTTTAGATAGAAATGTCTACTTTTTCAGCAGTTCTGTGAATTGAATTAAAGAGCAGCGTGCCTGTAGATTTGGAATGGCTGGGTGACTTTGGGATGTATTATAAGGAAATGACAAGCAGTGCTGGAAAGCGACAGGGAACAGGACAGGAACGAGCCTCGGCGGGTGTAGTGCCGAGCGGCCCCTCTTCGGCCGCCGTGTTCATTTCCCAACCAAGCGAAGATCTCTCCTCCTGGGACATCTCGGCTTCCGCGGTGAAGAACACACCTGTGGTAGTTCAGCTCTTTAGTTTTTTTTTCTATTTGAAAAATCATTTAAACGCCCCTTCGCGCGCGGCCCTCCTTAATGACTGAGTGAGCGTTAGTATCTGTATATTTGACTAAACTTTTTCCTAAGCTATCTATCATGGTTCATATGTTTTTTATCATAATTCTAAAGACCGTCTGGGTCACAGTCAGCGAGAGAGGTCAGGACCTCGGCGTGTGGGTTAGAGCTGCGTGTGGGTTAGTGCTGCGTTACACAGAGCCTCTTCCACTTTTCCTTTTTGTCCAAATAAAGTGCATGGTGTATCCGAAGTTACAGATCAGGTATGAGTCTGTGGGCGAGCCGAATGACACTAAGCCTAGCATGGAACCAAGCTGTTGTGGCGTGGAATTCTCTGGAACACCGTTCCAGGCTGGGTCGCTCGAGGGTCTTCATCGCCGTCGCTGGTTCACATGGGTACCTGTAACACGGCGGCTCCGGTGGGGAGCCGGGGTCCCACGTGGCGCCGTGTCCCCTCCCCACCCCGAGAGCGGCCGTCTGTGGTGGAGGCGTACCGTGTGGAGAGCTCGCACACAGCGGGAGTTGTAAAATACCAGCTTTGAAAAGCTAGAGTATGTGACGGCATAGACTTTCCTTAGCTTTATCACAATATTCACAATGGAGAATTATATTACATGGTAGCAGAAATAGGCATTTTTATGTGTTGCTTATATTTTACCTCAAATTGTAGATATAGGGTAATAAATAAAATCCATCCATGCCTTTCACACACTAATTCATTTCTTTCATGATTATGTTGGGGGGACTGGGGTGTTTGCAGGTGAAATGCACAGAAGGGGTATATCCCAAGCCCCTCATCGGAGCACCACTGTTCGAGGGGCTTCTGAGACCACCAGGTTCGTCTGGGCAGCACCCCTCACCTTTGTCCCCGGGATGCATCACCTGGGGGGCAGGGGGGGCGTGGGTGAGAGCAGCTTCAATGTGACCTGAAGGGCCAGAAATACTAGGGCCAGCACACGCCTTAAGTCTCTCAGGCCCTGAGGCACAGCCGCTGGGCTCACCCCTGCCAGACCTCCTGGCCATGGCTGCCCCCCAGCAGTGTCCAGGCTCCCTTAGTGTCTGCAGTCCTGCCCTCCTTGCCAGCCCTGCCCTCTGTCCAGTGGGTGCTTCTGCGCACGCCTAACCTCGCTCTTGTCTGAACAGACAGTGTGCGATGGGGGATGTGTCTGTTGTGTAAGCGTGTGTGTGTGATCCCATATCCGTGTGCATGCCGGAAGACGGGAGAGTGCCCTTGAGTCCTGTCCCCCATTGTCACTATTTCTTACAGAACACGGGACCTCGAGCCAGAGGTGCTCCTTCCCCTGCCTCCTCCCTGTTGCCACCAGTTGGTGAAAAGACTGTAGAACAACATTTTTCGGGGTGGGTGGTGACGGCTCTCCCACATTTCCTCCCATCAGCAAAGGCACAAAGAGCCTTGGGGTTGGGGTGTGGAAACATTGAAAATGGGCAGCAGGGACCCCTGGCCTGCTGGGTTGACCTGCCAGTTGTCCACAATGCAGGAAGAAGGCCCCGCCTATCTCCGCCCTTTGGTAGGCGCGTGATTCCTCAGTGAGCATTTGGTAAATGACAAGGATTCATGGGAGGGAGGGAGGGCTGGCTAAAATACTAATTGTCAGAACTAGTTTGAAAGGTAAGGGTTCCTATCACAGCATGCCACGGAGACCTGAACACACAGGACCTCAGCTCTGTGCCCGCCCATTCCGCAGCCAGTGTTCTTAGTAAGTGGGCCGATTTGTGTATAAAGAGGCCAAGAACAGTGGCTGGACTGCAGCTTCCAAGAAGTCCTCGTCCATCATTTCAGCATGCCTCATCTTCCCTGGGACAGCTTCCTCAGTCCATCATGCTTCAAAGCCAGCGTGTGCCTCTGCGGGGCATTGTGCTGGAGGGACAGCGTCCAAGCTGGCCTGCTTCCACCGTGGACCATGGTTCGTCCAGCGTGCGTGGACTTCAACTGAAGCAGAGTGATACCAACAGCCAGGCCTCGCTCACTCACTGGCTGCATTTGAGTTCTGACTCTCAGTGGCCCTCCATTGGATTCCAGGCTGTCAGTCCTACCACAGGGCTTTCGGTCTCAGATGGAGCTGCTGCTGATGGATCTGAACCGACAGGAGTAGCTTTTTAGTTCAGACAGGGTTACAGAGTCGAGACTCTGCTGACTTCAGCTTACCGCTCGCTAAGCCCCATGCGGACCCCAAGGCCCTTTGTGGCGACCAGAGCTGTCACCTGGAGCGCCGTCTCTAGTTAACAATGACACTCCATCATCTGATGTGTAAGAGGTGTTGGCGTATTTGCTGGGCCCTCAGGTCCTGTGCTGAGATAGTGTGGGGACCTGGCAGATGACGGGACCCCGGGACAAGCCTCCCACCTCTGAAGCCCTGGTTTCTGCTGGGCCTCCTTCCACACCCACTTCCTCTTGGTTTTTCCTCGGACTGAAAAGTTGTCAGTGACCAGACTTGGAAAGAACACCCCAAGCCTTGTCTTGATGGTTTCAAAGGACTTGGCTGACTTAACTGTTGTACAAGTTTTGAGTCAGGACCAGCTGCTAGCTGACCCTCCGGGGCTTTTCAGAGGCGGTAAATTACACGGGAGGTGATTGTCCGTCATTCACCAGTGGAGCAGCTCATGGTTTCAAACTGCCTGACTTTGGGTTGGCAGCACGACTCCTTACCATCGCACAAAGTATATGGGTAGTTGCCACATAGCGAGTGGGCATGTCCTCAGGATGCCCCTATGGTGGGATACTTGGCCCTGTGTCCCTCTGCTCCACGTCTTGGAGGAAGAAGGGAGCTTTGGGATTGAGGTGGCCTGTCGGCCGCTGTCTCAAACACAGCTGCTCTTCCTGGTTTTGTGCCTGCCCCTGTCCAGTAAGATGGCCATAGAGGGGCTGTCAGACCCAAAAGAGAACCCCTATCTCTGACCCAGGTTCTTTTTCACCCTATGTGTGTGAAAAGGGCCCTCAGTTCCTGTATTCCCACATGACCTCCTGTCTTCCTGACACTGAGGGCAAGATTGAAAGCCACTCACAGCTGGTTGTGGGAGTCATGTGTCCCCAAGCTTGGTGGCCTGCTGACACAGCACGGGGGCCAGGCCTGGCTTTACTAGGACAAAGTCCTCAGCCAGAACTGGGCCCACATCACAGAAGGATTATATGGCTGGGGTTTTGGGGGCTCCCCTGCTGTTGTGATCTTGGGTCACCTCCCATCCACACCTCACTCACCACACCTACCTTGTGGTTTGATTTTGAGGAAGTGTCGGCAAAGTTCAAGACTGAAAACAGCTATGATACAACCCTGGTTTGTAAAGGCGCTTCCTGCCCGGCTTCCTTATCTACAAGAGAAGGCCTGCGTCTAAACCCCCCACCCACCCAAGAATGTGCGGTGCCCGAGGGCCTGGGCAGAGGTGCCCCACCTCCCAGAAGCTTAGCCTTAGAGATTAAGATGTCCTTCAGCCAGCTTCCAAGGCTGTGAATCACACAGGTCTCTGAATCACACTGTCTCCTGCCGAGTTGCTGGTAGACACAAGCCCCCAGAGGCACCATCTGAGTTACCAGCGCTGCTCCATACAGGCTAAGCCACCAGGGCTTCCCACCAGGAGCTGGGCAGATTCTCAAGCCTGTGGCTTTAACATGCTCGGGACTGACTAAAACCCCCGGGTGAGACCTTCCCTAAGTGCAGTAGTCAGAGGAGGTCCGGGGAAGCGAGCAAGGGCCAGGCTGCCTACAGCATGCGCTTGGGCCTCACTGACCCTCAGGTTCCTCTCTTGCCCCTGAAAAGCCTCAGGCTGTTTGTGACCCCTGGGAAGTGACAGCCTCCCGCTGCCCTGGCCTCTTCATTAAGGTAGGAACCATTGAACCCCCTGTGGGAACTGCTTACCGCCAATGGTTGGTCAAACCCTCTTCTCACCCAGCCAGTTCATACTCCCGGCCACTCGACTCGCTGTCCCACAGCCCTGGGCTTTCAGGCTGGAAACCTTGAAGGGAGGAGGTGGTTCTTATCCCTCTGAGCTGGGTTTGAACCACCGACCTTTCTGTTAGCAGCCTGATGAGTTACACAGTACCTTTCAGTGGTTGGTTCAAGTCAGAACACAAACTTTGCTGTCAAGTTGGATCAGACTAACAGCTGACCCTCCGTTACATTTCTGAAGCTGTAAGTCACTGGGGAGGGCACTGCCTTTTTCCCTCTGAGCCGCCTGGATTCAGACCCCCGGAGAGGCAGGACCTTTCGGTTAGCAGGGAGGCGCTCTGAGCTGTGCCACCAGGGCAGTGGGCAGCAGGTAACTTGGACTTGGGGACAAGCCTGAGGCCAGACAGGTGCACTCAGATAGGCACACACCAGGCCTGGGGGCTCCCAGCTGCCAGGAGGCCTATCTTAGACCAGTATCAGCCTGACGTCTTCAGGTCGGTCCGGTTCAGGGTCCAGCCCACCCCACAGACCCCCACTCTGCTCCTTCCCACAGACCTGGGCCTGCACCTCACTGTCCTATGCCCTGGGGCTCACCGAGCCCAGCCTGTCACTGTTCCCAGGGGCTGGGACCTGAGTGCTGTTCCCAGGCCTAGCTTGGACCTGATGCTCCTCCCGCGAAGAAGGGGTGACGGTCCCATGGGGAAGTGTCCCAGAGTGAGAGCTGTGTGTCCTAAGCCAGGCAGTCCACCATTCTCAGACAGGGCCGTCCACCTCATGGCCATTGGCCCAGCCCCAGGGAGTTCCCACCTGGCCTTGCCCTTGTGAGGAAGGCCGCGTCCTTGAGGGGAGAAAGATGGCTTCCAGAGCATCTGGTGCGAAGCCTGCCTTCTTGCAGCCTCACCCGAGAAGAACATCCTGGGTCCTCAGTGCTCGCCCCTCAGCCTCCCAGCCCCGCAGTGCCTGCTTCCCACCCAGGTTCCAGAGCTGTGGGGAGCCCAGAAGCGCTGAGCTTGGGTTCCAGGTCCAGACTGGCTTCAGATCCCACTGTGCTCTAGCCAGCTGCGTGACAGCCAGCAACTTCCCTCTGCACCTCAACTTCCCCATCTGTAAAGTGGGGGCAGTGGCAGAACCAGCCTCATGGAGCATAAAAGTGAACATAATTACCAAGCTCGTTAATGAGAGCTCCCTGGGACCGGTGTCTGTCAGAGCTTCACGGGGCCAGCGGGACTGGCCCTGGTGTCACTCATGCCTGGGCGGCACTGGGCAGTGTCCACTAGATCATAACACTGGTTAAGTCATAGTTGTCTTCCGTTTTCTAAATATTTCACAATTAAAAAAGGGAAAAAACTGTATCCTCTGACCACATGAATAAGTACCCATTCCCGCCTTCATTTTTGTCCACTGGTTTTTTTCTTTCTTTAATCATTGGATCACTCACTCATTCTGAAGCAAATCTACCTCAGTCAGACCAGAGGGGCTGGCCTACGGGCAGGGGTCACTCTGTGACCTGCTGTCTCTGGGCCCCACAGGGGGCGCGGGGTGGCCTGCGGGCTGTGGGGATATGGGGCCCAGCCCAGTGACTGAGAGAAGACTGCCTGGCTGGGCAGTTATGAAAGAAGGAAAAGACCAACCAGTGGTCAGCAACCCGTACACAGGAGGGTCTGCTGGCCCCCAGGCCCAGGCTGCCAGGGCATCTGAGCAATAACATGTGGGCCTCTAGTTTGGACAGGAAGCCAGGGGCAAGGAGAGGACACTCTACAAAAGTGCATTCAGAGGCAGAATGACCTAGACTATAAAGGGCCCCCGAAAAGGAATCTGGTGAGAGAGACTGCCATCAGCTGTTGTCACTTTGTGGATGCCAAACGGGTGAGGACCATTTCCAACATTTCTGCATCAGGGGCTGAGTTGTCCTCAGAAGATGGACCCACTGAAAGCCAGCCTCCTTACGCTGAAGTCCCTCCCCACTGGTCACCTATCCCCGGTCCCCTGCTTTCCAGATTCCTGCAGAGTGTGTGGGGCTGTCCCACACGGGGTCAGCTGTGTGGTCAATGAATGTGCCCGAGAAAGGACTTCAGGGCCGTGAGATCTGCCTGTGACCTGGCCGAGAGGGTCACGCTATGAGAACACAGACTTCTGTGGGAATGGCGTCCCATACCTTTCTGTTCACGCCCTCAGAGCTCATGAACTCTATAGTGCCCTATTCCCACCCAAATAAAATTAAATTTATAAAAGTTTCAAGAAAAGCACTCCAAGGATCTATTTCTTGCACCAGGCAAATCTGCAAAAACTCTCAGAACTCATAATAATGCCACTCCATCAAGTCTTTCAAGCTGTTAATTGGAGCCGGAGGAGATTCCATCTTCCTCTTGTGGAACTTCCGGTGGATTCAGACAGACATACACACATAGCCTTCGGGTGAGCAGTGTACTCGCTACAGACTACGCCAGCAGGGCTCCACTCGGCCGCAAAACATCTTAAAGATGTTAACGAGCAAGGATGTCACTTGGGGGACTAGGGTGCACCTGACCCAAGCCATGGTGTTTCCAATTGTCTCATATGCACGCAAAAGCTGGGCATTGGATAAAAAAGAGCAAAGAAGAATCGATGTCTTTGAATTGTGGTGCAGCTCAGAGCATGATGAATAGACAGAGCATTGCCACAAGAGCAGCCCCGCGTGTCTGAGCAGCACAGCCAGAAGCCTGCTTCTTCGAAGCAAGGACGGTGGTGGTGTAGTCGGGTGTTGTTGAGGTGAGGATGACTCACAGTGAAGTGATGAGACTTGCTCTCTCTATCCTGCGCCATCCCCACCCTCTCTGACACAAGTCCACAGAAACAGGGAAGAGACTGAATTTTGAATACACAGGGAATATTATCATCAGGAGGGGCTTGTTGCTGGAGGAGGGCATCGGGCTTGGAAAAGTAGAAGGTCAGTGAAAGAGAGGAAGACCCTTCATGAGAAGGACTGACAGTGACTACAGCGTGGTCTCAGGCACAACACACACCGAGGGTGGCACAGGATCAGGCCTCGATCTATCACGCACGGAGTCGCCAAGGGAGCTGACTCCAGGACACCTGAACATGCAGCCGCTCTTAGTTAGGTGATACGTCAGTTATGACAACTGCTCTGGAGAAAATAAAGCAAGAAGCAGTTGGCACAGTGTGAGGTTTTGTGTGAAACTGTCCAGGGAAGTGGTATTTGACACAGACCTGGACGTGGGGAAGGAGGTGAGGAGGAATAGCAAGTGCAAAGGCCCTGAGGCACAGAGGGCTGAATGTTTCAGGAGCTGCAGTTGGGGAAGAAGTGGTGGAGAGGCCAAGACCACGGGGAGACAGTCAGGATGGGTCCCAAACACACGTGTATGTGCTGCTCCCCACGTCCACACCTGGGACACCAGGCTCCCCAGAAAGTGAAAGCAGCAGCAAAGCCTCCGCCCCTACCCCAGTCCCGCCAGACCAGGGAGGCCACTTCCTCTTTCCAGCGCATTTAAGGCCCAGCTGGGAGCGGTTGGTCGGGAGCTGAGGACAGCAGCCTGCCCGCCATGGGAGAACCTTTCATCCGCCACATCGCCCTCCTGGGCTTCGAGAAGCGATTTGTGCCCAGCCAGCATTACGTGAGTAGCCGGTGGGGCATGAGGGAAGCCCCCCTCCAGGGAGCTGACCCCAGACTCGAATGACTCCGCCATTGGGCCTCAGTCTGCCTATCTGGCTCCAAGGTACTTGTGGACCCTTTGAAAGAGATGCTTATCCTAGCACCCCAGTCTTGACAGCCACCTTAGTCCTGCCTCCAGCCTCAGCCAGGGGTCTCTTCTGCTCAGGGCTCAGTTCTGGGGTGTCCTTCGGGACCTCCTTTTCTGCCAGGGAGAGAGGCTGGCCTGGGGGCCGGGGGGTAGAGGCCTACCTGTCCCTCCAGCACCCCTGGTGTTAAATTACAGTCATAACCCTTCTGGTAGGATGACACCCCCCACAGGAGCTGAAAAAGTCCCCTTCCTGTCCCCCGGGGACTAGGGACGTGTCTCCCTGATCTGCCCTCATCTGAGGACCCGCTCTGGGCCATGAGGAAGCCTTGTCCTTTCCGTTTTAACTCTTAGCTTTGAAATAACTTTAGATTTGCAAACTCCTCTACTTTTTCACCCAGACTCTTTCTCTCAATATAAATTTTCTGAATCGTTTGAGGGCAAGACAGAGAGAGACCTTGTGTTCTTTTATCGCTAAATGCAAGCGTCCGTATTTCTTTAAGTCAAGGCCATTGTCTTACATAACCACAGAGCATGTTTATCAGAATCCGGAAACAGGCGTTGCCACAACACTAGATTCGACACGACATCTCTACCTCAGTTGCAGCAGTTGTCCTGATCATCTCGGGGGCACTTTCCAGGGTCAGGAATGCAATCCAGGGTCGCCATCAGAAAGAGGTGTCCGGTCTCCTCATTCTTCTTTCATTGGGAACAATCTGTCTGTTTCTTTCTCAATCGCCGCTATTTGAAGAGGGCAGGTCAGTTATTTTGCAGATTGTCCTTCAGTTTGAGTTGTCCACTGCTGATGGTCAAGTTCAGAAGGGATGTTGTGTTCTCATGACATCCTATTGTTGCTGTTTTGTGTACGGTTGAGTCAGAACCGACCCACAGCTGACCCTCTGGTGGGTTTTCAGAGGCAGTTAATTAAATAGGAGGAAATTGGCCATCCTTCTCCCACAGAGCAGCTATGGACCTCGAACCTCGAACCTTAGGTATTGCAGGGCAGCTTCTTGCCACTGGGCCACATTACATCCTAGCAGGGAAAATACAATTCTTTTTTTCTAGGTTCATAATTTATTGTACAAATTGAGCATCACATGATGAGTTGACATTAGCGTCTCCAGGTGGGACAAATTAGCAGCTGAGGTGCAGACAGTTGGAGAATCCCATTTATGTTGCTTCCACAGCTGAAGTTTTTTTAGACTTGAATTTGAAGTACAGGACAGGCAAAGCCAAGCCCCCATATGTGGCCCGGCCAGCACACAATTCATTCGACCTGGGGGCATGTAAGAGTGGAAATATATTTTTAAAATTTATTTTATTTTTTAATTTTATTATTTTTTGTGCATGTACTGTCAAATCAGATCTGACAGGTATAGGAGGAAATTGTCTCTCCTTCTCCGGCAGAGCATCTGGTGGATTTGAACCGTGTACCTCTGGGATTGCGGTACAGCTTCTTGCCACTAGGCCACCAGAGCTCCCCTAGAGTGGAAATATTTTTTAATACCAGTGACCTGGAGTGGAGCGTCACTTTCCCGACCTGCCATCATTACAATCTAGCCAAAGCCACAAATTCCACAGCCCGTGTCCTTCAACGTACAAAGCCAACTCTCAACAATATTTTTTTTTAAACCACTGCACTTTATTTGGGAGCTCGGGTGGCTTCGAGTAAGGAGTTAAACTGTCAACCCAAGGTGTGTGATTTGATCTATCAGCCGCCCTGTGAGAGGCCGAGTCATCCCCTCCCATGTGGTCTGTTGCCCCTGCAAACCCGCCAGCAGGGCAGCTGTGAGTTGGTTCTGACCCAATGGGTACACAGTGACAACAAAATACGAGGGCTCAACTACCAGCCACAACGTTGGCAGCTCCCAATCAGAGGTTTCTCAGCAAGCAGATCTGGTGGTCTACTTCTGAAAGGTCATGGCTTCAGAAATCCAGGGGGCAGGTCTAGGCTACACACGTGGTGCCCCCACAAGTCAGAGCAGATTCCATGGCAACTAACAAGGACTGTCCACAGTTATTTCAGGGGGACAGGGAACCAGCCACTGAAGGCTTCCGTCTGTATCCTGATGATGTGCTTGTGCAAAGCATTTGCCATTTACTATTTTTACGTGGACCCCTTGGCAGCATTAGTCAGTCACACTGTTTCAATGTCACCAGCATCTGTTTCCAGATTTTTCCATCCCTTTCATAGCTCAGTGGCCCCCGACCTGTGAGTCCATCCTCCTGGACACCCCCCACCCCCCACTGCCCCTTCACCTGTGTTGGACTGATCTCCATGCGTTGGGGGCAAGCTTGATTTTGACTGCCTTCCATGTGGACCATATGCCTTCCATCACTGCTTGGTGCAGGGATTCTGCATTATTCTTCCCTTTGTGGATATCCTGTTCTTCAGAGCAAGTACTCAAATCACTCTTCTTAAAACAGACATAACATTTTTATTGGGCTTTGAGTGGAAAAATTAAGAGTAGATTGGTTTCTGCTCTCAACCCTTAATACACATTCTGTTTCATGACACTGAATATAGTCTCCACATTGTAACTGCTTGCTTTCCGCTTCCTGTTTCCTCCCTGAGATTCTCATCTCCATCCATCCCATTCACTCCTGTTGTCTGAGCAGTTTTCCCGGGACAAACGCTGCCTTCTTTATCTTGTGTGGTTGAGTGACTTCCTCCTTGTGTGTTTCTTTGAAAGTTCAGCTGTGGAGGTGAGTTGAGGCCCGGGATTAAAGGATTAGTAAGGCCACAGTCAGAATCTCCGCCACCTTTGGTTGTCTAGTGTTAAGAAGCTGGACTACAATCACAAAAGCACAGGGTTTGAATCCACCAGCTGCTCCACGGACAAAGAGTGGGCAAGCTCCTCTGTGGAACTTACTGACTCTGAAAACCCACTGGAAGCCCAGCTGTGAGTTAGTTCTGACCCGACGGCACACGACAACTATCAGGCAGCAAATCTTTTTCTTAAACATTTTTCCCCCTCAAATTAATTTTTTTGGTGTGTGTGTGTGTGTGTGTGTACTTGTGTGTGTGTGTGTACCGTCAAATCAGATCTGACTGGTACAGGAGGAGATTGTTCGTCCTTCTCCAGCAGAGCATCTGGTGGATTTGAACTGTGCACCTCTGGGATTGCAGTACACCTTCTTTCCACTAGGCCACCAGAGCTCGCCAAATTAATTTTTTTTTAGATTTTTTAAAAATTTTTATTATTTGTGTGTGTGTGTGTACCATCAAATCAGATCTGACTGGTACAGGAGGAGATTGTCCCTCCTTCTCCAGCAGAGCATCTGGTGGATTCAAACCTCACACCTCTGGGATTGCAGTGCAGCTTCTTGCCACTAGGCCACTATAGCTCAAATTAATTTTTTAAAAATTTATTTTCTGTAGTAGTCATTTATCTGTGATAGACAGCCCATACTTTTCCCCTTTTATTCTAGATTTGTCCTTTTAGCCAGGTGTTGGTTTTGGGTGTTTGTGGGGGTTTTGGGTGGTTTTTTTTTTTAATTTAAAAGGCTTTTTAGAAAATTTCCATGTTTGACCAGTCTTTTCTCTGATCGCCTTTGAATCCTGACTTGCAGTTAAAAGCCTTCCACGCCCCTGCCTGAGGAGGAGGCCCCCAGCTCTCTCCTGCCAGGCTTGTGGGTTCATTTTTTCTTTGACCTCAGAGCTGTTTCTAGTCTCTTCTTGTGCCCGCTATGAGCTACCCACCAATTTCATCTTCTCCCAAGAGGCTACCTCAACAGCCATGTTCTCAAAACTCTGCCTTTACGCCTAGGATTTGAAATGCCACCTTTATTAGACATTAAATTTCCACAAGCCCTGGAGCCTGTTTCTAAATTTGTTATTCAATCCTGCTCCACAGCGTTTCTTGTGTGTCTGCTCCAGCTTTATCCTGGGAGCTGGGCGTGGGTTCGAACTGCCAACCGTTCAGTTAGCAGGCAAACACCTTAACCATTGCTCCACCAAGAAACACTGGTGAACGCCTCCAGGACTTTGCACGCATGCGCAGTCCTGTGCGCCCCCGAGCTCTGCTGCGGTTCACCCCCGACCCCCACCTCTGCTGTCAGACCGTCTGTCTCATTGAGGGTCCGTCCCCTCGCTGTTGACCCTCTGCTTTTCCCAGCCCGCGAAGTTCTCCGGGGACTGGTCTCTCCTGATCACAGGCTCAAAGCTTGTGCCACCGAGCCTTCCCGTCCTCTCCTGTGGGGAGCACTACCTTCGAGACCTCCGCCGCTGCAGCCAGATCTCTGACTCTGTGGGCTCCCCTGAGGTGCCCCAGATGCTGAACAGGCCCCCTCCCGCCTGTAGGTGTACATGTTCCTGGTGAAATGGCAGGACCTGTCGGAGAAGGTGGTGTACCGGAAATTCACAGAGATTTACGAGTTCCACGTGAGTGTCCGTGGGTGCCCCTCTCAGTCCTTTGAGGAGAACCCCCCCTCCAGGCGGGGTAGGGGGCACTTGGGAAACCCGAATTCCCCCAGCTGACAGTTCAGGGGCATCTGGTGTCCAGGGATGCACTCACGTGTCCCCGCGGGGAGCAGCCTGACCAGGACTGAGGTTTCCACCTGGAGCTCACTTCTTTACCTGCTGACCACCGGCCCAGTCAGGACCCTACTGTACCCCCTAAGCTCCTCAAATCGCTAAGAAGCTGCTGATGAGCACAGGCTGATTTATCTTGTTCAGGGATGCTGGTGCCCCAAAGTTCTCAAGGGCTGTGATCGTTCAGAAATAGATTGGCAGACCTTTCTTCTGAGGTATTTCTGGGTGGGTTCAAATTCCAGCCTTCGGGGGGGACTCCTAGAAGGAGACCTTGGGCCACCCAGAGACTCCTGTCTGGTCAGATGAGGGCTGATAAATCCCAAGCTCCAAGCTCCTGGTCTCTACTTTGTGGAGTCCCTGGGTGGCCCAGGTGTTAACATACTTGGCAGCTAAGTGAAAGGCTGGAGGTTAGTGTCTACGTAGAGCCCCTCAGAAGAAAGGCCTGCTGACCTACCTACCTATGCCCCCCCACACGGGGTCCGAATCCACTCGGCAATGGGTTTGCTGTCACCAAAGTTGACATGCAGGAACCCCAAGTCCTTCTGTGTGCTGAGGGCTCGAAGGGTTGACCCCAGGCCACAGAAGCTGCTTGGATAACTCTGGGGTGCTAGTTGAGAGGTTGTGGAGTTCAGAACCTGGCTGTCTGGCTGGGCCTGGTCTGAGACAGAGTTGAGAGGTGGATGGATGGTTCACAAAAGTCAGGGGAGGTCCCCCAAAGACTCACCTTCACAAGGTCCTTCAGAAAGGGAGCAGACCGGTAACTGTGGGCATGTCTGCATGGAGATTTGGGGGTGCAGCTGAGGACTTGCTGGTGGGAAGGGTGGAGAAACAGGAATCCAGGCACCAGACAAGTTTCTGGGTGAGCCTTGGAAAAAGGGTGGCCGTCAAGGTCCAAACATTGCTTCACGTCTTTTCTTTATCATCTAGAAAATGTTAAAGGAAATGTTCCCCATTGAGGCAGGGGACATCAACCCCGAGAACAGGATCATTCCCCACCTGCCAGGTGAGGGCCACCGCGTGCCCTGGGGAGGGAGCTGGGGGTCCCACCTGGGTCCCCTCCCCTGGCCGTAGGCAGTGGGTGGGTGCTGATGGCTCCTGGGCCCCCTGCCCATAGCACCACGCTGGTTTGATGGACAGCGGACTGCCGAGAGCCGCCAGGGGACGCTGACCGAGTACTTCGCGGCTCTCATGGCGCTGCCCACCAAGATCTCCCGCTGCCCGCACCTCCTCAGCTTCTTCAAGGTGCGGCCTGATGACCTCAAGCTGCCCAGCGATAGCCAGTGAGTGGTCACTTCCCTCTGCTCCCACGCTGGGGGCAGGGGTGGGGGGGCACCTTTCATGTCCTCAAGGTGGAGCTCAGAGAGGGGGACTACCTGCCCAGCTGGACAAGAGGCTGCTCCAGGGGTTGGGGGTGCCTTTGGGGGCTCAGGGGCTCTCAGGAGTTGGAGGGCACACTTGGGGATTGAGGCGAGCTCTCGGGGTCAAGGTGCCCTTGCCGGGCTAGGGAGTCCTCTCAGGGAACCCTCTGGGGCTGGGGTTCTTTTGGGGGACCAAGTGGTTCTCTTAGGGTCAGAGATCTCTCAAGATGCACTTGAGGGCCCTGTCAGGGTCAGGGGCTATCCTGGGGCTCAGGGGTCACTTTTGGGGATCAGAGAGGCTTTCAGAAACAGGAGGCACTCTTGGAGCCCGGGGTGGCACTTCCCCCTGGTTGGGAAGACTTGGGGCCAGGGAGCTCCCTGTGAGGTGGTCGAGGAGGCTTCAGATGGGGCACTCTCTGAGCCTGGAGGGCACTTGGATCTGAGGGCACTTTTGGGGTCAGGGGTGCCCTTGGGGGATTGGGAGGTGCCCTCCTGGGTCAGGGGTGCTCTTGGGGGACTGGGAGGTGCCCTCCTGGGTCAGGGGTGCTCTTGGGGGTCAGTGGACACTCTTGGGTCAAGCAGTTCCTCAGTTCACACACTGACCCTGAGAGGGAGCCCCCATATCTGAACTCAGGGTCTCTGCCTCTGAGGGGTTGGTGGCGCCTGATGCAGTTAGAAGACTTCGGGGCAGCGTTCTCACTAGCTGTGAACGTGGAGCTTCTGAACTTGAACCCTTGTGGCCACTCACGGACAGTGGCGTCCAGGCCACCTCCCCTGCTGGGCCCGCCAAGGCCTGGGGTGCTCAGGGTCCAGGCTGGGGCCATCGGAGAGGATGTGAGCCGTGGGTGTGAGACAAGCTGGCTGCGTCTCTGTCCTGTGGTCACTGGGATGGGAGGCTCCTTGACGACAGGGCTGCCCCTCCCCAGCGCACAGGCTGCAGCCGCAGACACACAGGGCGGCTCTGGCCATTGCTGTTGTTGCCCTGTCTGTCCACAGTGGAGTGGGAGGAGCAGAGGAAAGGAGGTGGCTGGGAGCTGACCAGAGCCTTTCCCAAACATTGTGTCATTGAATCAGACTGCTCGCTGGAGTTTCAAGGCAGTGGGTTGCCAGGCCTTTGCTCTGCTGTGCCTCTGTGTGCTATGACCTGCCAGCGTTTAGTGGTTCTTCAAGGACTCTTCCCACACCACTTATGCACCACTTACCCACTGGAGAACCTGCGGGTCACTACAGACGTGCCTCACAGCCCTTCCTTGCTAGCCTCCACCCCTCACAGGCTCCATTTCCTCTTGGGGCGTCTGCAGTGGGTCTGCCCGTTCCCAGTGGGAGCTGAGTGTCTAACCCAGGCTGTCCACCCACTTCTGCAGATCGAAGAAGCCAGAGACCTACCTGATGCCCAAGGATGGCAAAGCTAATATAGCCGGTGAGTGAGGGCAGGGGGCAGGTGTCCAGAGCTAAGAATAGGGCAGGAGGCAGGTCCCCACAAGAGGGGCTTGGGAATCACTGCACAGTGAAGGGTGTGGTCGGCATCTCCCTCCCCAAGTGGCCAGCGCTGGCACGGGAGGACCCACACTTCTGATGTTTCGGTTAAATGTTCGCATCACACAAAGACCCCTGGTTAAAGGTTAAAATCACAACCGTGATTGTTGTGTTGTGGTGTGCCGGTGAGAAGGAGCTGACCGATGCTGCCCCTCCAGCTGGTTTTCTTTTTATTATTATTATTATTGTTGTTGTTGTTGTTATTATTATTATTATTATTTATTATTATTATTATTAAGTTATGTGTGTGCCATCAAATCAGATCTGACTGGTACAGGAGGCAATTAATTATTCCTCCTTCTCCAGCAAAGCATATGGTGGATTTGAACTGCACACCTCTGGGATTGCAGTGCAGCTTCTTGCCACCAGCTGGTTTTCAGAGGCAGTAAATTGCACTGGAGGAAATTGCCAGTCCTTTTGCTGCAAAGCAGCTGGTGGATTTGAACCATGTGCCTTTTGAAATATGGCACAGCTTCTTACTACAAGGCCAGCAAAGCACTGTGGCCAAGTCAGTTTCAACCCAGTGATTCAGCGTTGAATTGCTCCAAGGGTTGCCGAAGCTCGAATTGTTACCAAAGCAGACTGCTACATCCTTTTTCCAAGGGGCGGCTGGTGGGTTTGAACCACCAACCTTCTGGTCAGCCGCCAGATGCTTTAGTCACTGCACCGCTAAGGCTGTTTTGGGAACTTTGAGGTGCTCAGTGTAGGCAGAGCTGCTGAGATGAGTTCGTCTTTGGTGCTTCACAGTTTACAGGGTGTCCCCAACTCTGCTGTGCCTGGAGCTGTCTTGAGGGCCCCTTAGGGGTACTAAGACCCCAGAGCAGGAGGCCCTCCCTGCAGCACCACGCACCCTGTCTCTTCTGCCCAGACATCACGGGGCCCATCATCCTGCAGACATATCGCGCTATTGCTGACTATGAGAAGACTTCAGCCTCAGAGATGGCCCTGGCCTTGGGCGATGTAGTGGACGTGGTGGAAAAGAGTGAAAGCGGTCAGCCTCTGCCTGGGCCTGGGGCCCTTGGACCCCAAGGCTGCCCTCAGGGGACAGAGGGCACCTGGGGGACAGCCAGGGTCTGGGTGTGGTGTTCCTGTGCCTTGTGGGGGTTACACCTGGGTGGACAGTGTCACGGATGTGAGCGGTCAGTCTGTGACGCTCTGTGTGGTGGCCACTGTGACATTTCTGAAGCGAGCATTTGGGCCATGTGTGTCTTCCCCAGCCCGGTGGGCCCCCACAGGAGAGGCCCCCAGGCCCGGGCCCCGGTCATCTTCCCACGTGCCCACACAGGCTGGTGGTTCTGCCAGATGAAGACAAAGCGTGGCTGGGTGCCGGCATCCTACCTGGAGCCGCTGGACAGTCCTGACGAGGCCGAGGACCCGGAGCCCAACTATGCAGGTGCCCATCCTCCACCCCCAATGGCCACAGCAGTCGAGTGCGAGGGCCCAGAGGGCAGAGATTCTGAGAGTCAGAAAGGACCAACCACCACTTTGGTGTGTGGACACCGCTCATTCAGCTGATGGGAGGTCAGGACTGAGGCCCCATCTCTGGTTTGGGCGCCCAGGGGGACAAGAGTACCCCTGGTCAGAACAGCTGGGGCAGATACGTGATGAGGTCAGCCTGGGACACCTGGTGGACGTGGGCATGGGGTGTCGTAAGCAAGCAAGGGTCAGCCCTGGCTTGGGGTGTTCACAGGGAAGCTGAATGCTAAGCAGAGCTGAGATGCAGGGAGGAGGGCTGCCTGGAGGAGGGGGCAGGTTCCACAAGTTTGGAGGAAAAAAAACTTATTCTTTATCTTGGTCCTCTAGTGATCTGAATGAGTGGCATTAACAAACAGAAAATCACTTTCTTAGAGTTTAGAGGGTTAACGTCTCAGATCAGGGCACTGGTTTTGGGGGAAGGCGTTCTCACTGTCCAATCCCGTCTTTGCTCCAATTCTGTTCCTCGGCTCCATGGTGTCCTTCACGGGGCATGACGTTTCCCTTCCCCTGTCTGTACTCCTCTTCCTGACCTGCTGCCTCCTTGTCTCAAAAGTGACTAGTTTACAACACACCTGACCCTAGTATGGCCTCATGAACATAGCAAAGTGAACCCGGTTCCCACAAAGATGACCTCTGCAGGGACAGGGTTCAGACTTAGGGCACACATTTTGCGGGGGCATTTTCAGTCCATGCCAGGGAGACAGGCAGAGACCCAGCAGAGGGTGGGCCAGGCCATCTGGAGGTGGTCAGAGGCCCAGGTGGAAGAGAGGGGGACAGGGAGAGCCTGGCTTGGGTAGATCATCACACGTCCCTCCTGCCCTGGCCAGGCGAGCCCTACATTACCATCAAGGCCTACACTGCGGTGGAAGAGGATGAGGTGTCCCTGGGTGAGGGCGAGACCATCGAGGTCATTCATAAGCTCCTGGATGGCTGGTGGGTTATCAGGTAGGAGAACAGCACACCCACACATGTGAGGCTCAGCCCTGGCTTGGGGAGGGCTGCTGGACTCTGGGCTCATTCGGCTGTGTGTCTCTGGGCAAGCTGCGGCCGCTCTCTGGACTTGGATGAGTGGTCACCCCACCCTGCCTATCCCCGAGGTGCCCTCGTCTGGGGGAGGACATTTGTCCTTTGCAATGTGGTGTCTTCCCCATTGACAAGATAACAGCAATAACAGGTATATAAATGATCCCAGTCTCCACCATCAGTTTTCCTTTTAAAACTTTTATTGCAGTTCCCATCTGATTTCTCCCCTGAATGAATTTAATAATATGAATTACTGTTTTTATGGTTCCGAGGTGAAACAGAACCACAGGGACTTGAAAAGCCATCACCTTGGAACCACCAGGTCCCTCCCACCAGTGGGTACAGAGCACTGAGTCCCAGGGCCAACTTGTGCCCTTGGCAAACCTTCCCAAGGTGGATGCCACACCAAGTACATACTCAGCACGACCTGTGAATATGATGCAGTTTCTCACCTGCTTAGACTCACATCCAATTAACCTGCACTGTGCACCCCTGAGAATGGTCTCACAATTCTCCCATTAACCAAGAAGAAAATACTTCTTTTCAAGTATGCTTTAGAGAGTGGAAAGGAAAACACTTTCAATAGTGCTGTGGAGAACTGGGTATTCACGTTGTTGCTGAGTGCCTTTTTGTGAACTCCATGCACAACAGAGCAAACCTCTCCAGTCCGGGGCCATCCTCATAGTATCTGTTGTGCCTGCGGCCCTTGGTCCAGTCACTGTATCAGCCTGTCTCGTCGAGAGTCTTCCTCTTCTTCTCCAACCTTCTACCTTTGCATGCACACTATTCCCCCGGATGTGCATGGGGAAAATGAAGCCTGACTCCCAACCTCACACCATAGAGAAACATATATTTAAGGGTAGATCATGGGTTTTGCTAAGTATAAAGCCAAAAGAGAAAGTTTTTAAAAGAAAGTGTAAGAGAGCTGTGGTGATTTGAGGTAGACAGAGATTCCTGAGAACACAGGAGGTAATGACTGTGAGGAAAAATCTGATGAGCAAATATTTGATACTACAATGTGCTTACTTAAGTCATTTCATATTGTTGTTGTTGATTGCCTTCAAGTCAAGCACGACTCATAGTGAGCCTATGAACAAAAGACCTAAATCCCCTCTACAACTATCAACATTTATCAAAGTTCATAGCATTTCCAGAGGCATGTTATTTAGGAAGTGGATGCCACTCCTGCTTCATATACATGTGACAATGAATAACTGAGGAAGACCAAAGAACTGATACCTTTAAATTGTAGTATTGGCACAGAATATGGAATAGAACGTGGACTTCCGAAAGAACGAGGGAATCTGTCTTGAAAAGAGTGCTCTTAGCAGTAAGGGTGGTGACTGTCCCACTTTGGACATATTATCAGGAGGGGCAGTGCCCAGACAGACATCATGCTTGGAAAGGTAGAGAGTCATTGAAGAAGAGGAAGACCCTGAACGAGATGGACTTACTGCAACAGGGGGCAGCTAGGGTGGCACAGGATATGGCAGGATGCCATTCTTTGTACATGGTGTGGCTGTGAGTGAGAGGTGACCCCATCCTGGAAACTTAAATTCTCCATCAGATTTTGAAGGAAGATTAGCAACGTCAGAACTGAGGGCCCTTGTGTTGCAGAAAGAGGAAACTGAGGCAAGAGGGGCGTGTGTGTGTGTGTGTGTGTGTGTGTGTGTGTCTGCTGTTGGGCAGGCTTAACCCTCACTGCCCATGCCCCCTGGGTCCCCAAGGCTGGGCCAGGCCTCAAAGGCTATCTCCCTTGCAGGAAAGAGGACATCACAGGCTATTTCCCATCCATGTACTTGGAAAAATCGGGGCAGGACCTGTCCCTGGCCCAACGCCAAATCAAGAGCCGAGGGGCGCCGCCTCGCAGGTGATCGGGGTCCTTCCTAGGGAAGAGGGTGGACCTCAGGTGCCCTATGTCCCCATCCACAGAGTGTTAGGGGTGATATGCTGGGTGGAGGTCGAGAGGAGAGAGAGCCCAGACTGGCAAGGGAGGCAGGACTCTGTCCCTGTCCAGTGACTGGACGTGCTTCTGTGTCGGGGTGCTGGCACGTGGTGGATGCTGTGGGAGAGGGTGTGGGGTACACAGGCCTGGGTCTTCGACCTCAGAGAGTGTGGATCAGCAGAGCAGTGATCCGTGTCCCCCCTCGGCCGTGTGCAAACCACCTCGCCCCTTACCCACGGACTCAGCTCAGTCCCCAGACCCCCAGAGATGATCTTCGGGGTCCCGAGGGCAGAGACGGGGCGGCGCGGGAGGGGGGGATGTGGCGGGATGGTTGGGGTTCTGACCGACACTCTGTCTCACTGGGTCCACCCAGGTCGTCCATCCGCAATGCGCACAGCATCCACCAGCGATCGCGGAGGCGCCTCAGCCAGGACACCTATCGCCGCAACAGCGTCCGCTTCATGCAGCAGCGCCGCCGCCCAGGACGACCGGGACCGCAGAGCGCGGGGCCCAGCCTGCGTGAGTGAAGGGGCGGGACCGGAGCAGAGGGGGCAAGATCCAGAGAGCCTGGGGCGGGGACTGGGAGGGGCCTGCGATGGGGCGGGGACTGGGAGGGGCCTGTAGTGGGCGGGACCTGAGCAGAGGGGGCAAGATCCAGAGAGCCTGGGGGGGTGTGGCCTGTGGTGGGCGGGGCCTGAGCAGAGCTGGGTAAGATCCAGAGAGACTGGGGTCGTGCTTTGTGAGGACAGACACGGGGGTGGGGGGGGGGGGGTGGGGGGGTGCGGGAAGAGCAAAATTTAGGGGCGGGGCCTAGTGACGCCCACGGGCTGAAGGGATGGGGCCGAGACTTAGGGGCGGGGCCTGGAGAGAGGGCGGAGTTAGAGATAGTAGGGGCAAGATGGAGAAGGTGTGGTGCGCTGGGTCTCGCTGCGTAAGGACGTCCTGGGCATGAAGGGGCGGGACCGAGAAGATACTAGCGAGCCCCCCTTGGGGGCGGGGCCTGAACCACCAGGGGGCGGGGCCAAGCTGATGAGGTGCCCAGGGCAGCCTAGTTGTGAGCGGCAGCCGCTGGGGCACAAGACCCTCACTGCTGCTGTCCGTCTGTCTGCAGAGGAGCAACCACAGGCCGAGCGGTCGAAGCCGCAGCCGGCGGTGCCCCCACGGCCGAGCGCTGACCTCATCCTGCACCGCTGCAGCGAGAGCACCAAGCGGAAGCTGGCATCCGCGGTCTGAGCGCGCCCTCCAGTCTCCATCCCAGCCCCTCCTAGGCTCACGGCCACCCTGTATATATGTGTCCCAGGACTCCACGCCACCTGTCTGCCTGTCCCCCTCAATAAATGCTGCTTGGAGTGCACAGGGTGTTTCTAGAATCAACACTGGGGGCTCAGAGCTCTGCTGGGAGAAGTTGCAAGAGCCAGGGTCTGGTCGCAGCTAATTGCGTGCTCTTAGTCTTGACCAAGATAAGGTTTGCACAAGGCCAAGGACAGAAGAACCTCGAACCCCTGGGTGGCTCGTCCTGGAAGAAACTATCTGTTCAGACTCTCATCCTCTGTAGAAGTGCCCAAGATGGCGTGGGTACTGGCATGGGGCATAGCAGGCGGTCAGTGCAGGCTTGTGCGCCCCTCAGCAAGCTATTCTGGGACAAAGCATGGTTAGGACAGCACACCCGAAAGCAAATTATTTCCTAAGAAATAGAGACCCTCACCTGCCTCCAAGCACACATCCCAAAATGTAAAGCCACTATGTCGAAGGAGGGTGCAGTAGAGCCACAACCTCGCAGAAGCTGTGGTCGTCCTGATGGCCCTGGGTGGACCTTGGGTGAGCGTGGCAGCCGGGGGCCTGGGGTGAGGATAGTCAAGGGTGGCCTCTTTAGAAGGGCAAAGAGGCAAGGCTGACAGATGCTTTTCAAGGGAAATGGCCATCAGAAGACTGTGAGAGGCTTCAGGGAATTTTCAACTGTGTATTCTTACAGACCTTGTTTGCTAGAATCTCTGGTGGGGCAGATGTTTAAGTTCTTGGCTGCTAGCTAAGAGACTGGAAGTTCAAATCCATCCAGAAGTGCCTCTGAAGAGGTATCTGTTGATCTATTTCCTAAAAAATTGAGCCACTGAAAGCCCTGGAATTCTCCCAGATCAACTACAGTATAAAGCCCACCGCTGTGTGGTCCATTCTGACCCATGGTGACCTGCCATGGGATTTCCAAGGCTGTAATCTTTAAGGGATTCTTGAGGCTCTGGTGACCCAGTGGCAAGAAGCTGCGCTGCAATCCTGAAGGCATATAGTTCAAGGCTACCAGCTGCTCCATGGGAGAAGGATGAGAAATCTCCCATGTGTTTAGCTGCCTCTGAAAACCCACTGGAGGGTCAGCTATGGGTCAGTTCTGACTCGATAGTACACAACAATAGCAACGATCTTTAAGGGAGAGAAGACTGTCCATCTTTCTTCCCCAGAATGGCTCGGGGATTCGAACCATTCAGTTAGCAGCCCATTGCATGGCCAACATTATGACCACCAGAGCCTCCTGCCCCAGACAGTTGAGAACTAACACAGATGGTTGCATACATGTGATAGACATGCACGCACATTCATTTACACACTATGGACCCACACGCATGCATACATACATGTGTATGTAAGAACCCTGGTGCTGCAGTGATTAAGCACTCAGCTGCTTCACCCAAAGGTTGGCAATTCAAACTCAGCAGCTCCAAGGGAGAAAGATGTGGCAACCTACTGGCTCATCCTTCTGCCACGGGGCTAGTACGAGCTGGAGATCTTCCTAGAGGTCACTGGAGTGACCCAAGTCACAACACAGATACACACGGGTCCCGAGGTGGAGCCCCGGCGGCACAGTGGTTAAATCGTTCAACTGCTAAACTAAGGTTGGCAGTTTGAATCCACCTGTTGCTCCACAGGAGAGGAATGATGCAGTCTGCTGTCGTAAAGATGTACATTCTCAGAAACTCTACTGGGCAGTTCTACTCTGTCCTATAGGGTTGCGACGAGTCAGAACCGACCCGGCAGCAGTGGATGGGTTTAGGTTGAACAAAAGGT
>NW_006399830.1:10842192-10863947 GCF_000299155.1 Elephantulus edwardii | reverse complement strand
AATGGAACAGTTCTGCTCCGTAACCTCTGAGTCACCATGGATCAGAGTCAGTGTCACAGCAACAGGTTGGGTTTACATGTACATACATATGCTGTGTGCACATCTGCTTCTGACACAGTGACGGCAGCAATGTGCTTGAGCGTATCAGAGGTGGTGAGGATGGTGCAGGCTCATACCTGCTGTTCACAGAGTCGCTATGAGTCACAGGCGACTCGATGGCACTTAACAACAACAACAATAATCTACCTTAATCTACATATGAGAAAGCGAAGACCAAGAGAGTGACTAAACGATAAACAGGAGTGAAATGTTAACCATGAAGGCCGTGAAACCTAAGTAAAGAATGTATTTTAGGGAGTTCTGGTGGCCTAGTGGCAAGAAGCTGCACTGCAATCCCGAAGGCATGTGATTCAAATCCATCAGATGCTTTGCTGGAGGAGGGGTAATCTCCTGTGCCAGTTACATCTGATTTGATAATACACAAGGGGAAAAAAAGACTATATTTTGAATAGTGTAATGAAAGTCTGGACGATTGCTGTTGTGTGTCATCCTGTCAGAGCCGACCCTCTGGTGGGTCACATGGGAGGAGACTGCCCATCTTTCTCCTGCAGAGCAGCTGGTGGACTCTGTGTGCCTTCAGGACTGCAGTTCAGCTTCTTACCACTAAGTCTGGGTTAAGGGTATATAATGCTCTATTTTGGCAACTTTTCTGGAACTTTGAAATTATTGTAATATAAAGCGTTGAAAAAATGCAAAACAGAACTCAAGGGAGCAATCAGTCCACAGAACTAAAGACCATATGAACCTCACTCAGTCCATGTCACTCCAGGGGGCGGGGGCAGGAAGGGAGAAATATGTAGCATAAAAAAATCAAACCCACAAAGGGGAATCAGAGCTACTGGCTGGACAGGAACTGGAAGAGCCCTGAGACTGTGGCCTAGGACACCTTCAGTCCTGGAGCAAGGGCCACCGAGGGACCCCCTCTCAGTCAAAGAACAGAGCCCCATACCATCAACACCTGAGAACAGTCACCAGGTGAGATCAAAAGGACAACATGAGCCAGTGACCCAGGGGAAGGCAGTGGGGGGCAGGGAACTCAGAGAAAGGAAACAGCACCAGAGGAAGTGGGCAGAGGGCAGTGCCAGGAGACACTGCATGCGGAACTATCCACCAGGAAGCTGGTTTGTTCTGTAAACTCACCTGGTGCGCACACACGCACAGACCTTCTAGTCGCTCTGCATTTATCCCTGAAGCTCTGTTCTGAGGTTTTCCTCTCCAAGCTCTACTTTTCTGGGCGGGTGTGGAGGACGACTCAGAGGCTGCAGAGATATAATCGAGTGTGGCTCCATGCCTGTCCCTCCCTCCCTCTCTGGGGTCCTGTAGACTCAGGTGCAAGGGTCCACTGATCCCCTGAGCTAACTGCTCCCCTGAGTTATCATCTGTGTTTCCTCCAACATTTTCCTTTGCAACAATTTCAAATGCACAGGGAAGGTGTGGAAACAGAGCATTATCTACCCTGAACCCAGACTTCCAGCTGAGACCAGAGAACACATTAGACAGACACCATGACACGGCTGATCTAGCATGTACTTGGGGCATATGTACACACATGCACCCCCAAACATGCACATCTGCTGACCAATGTCCAAATGCTGGCTCAGGTTGGCAGGCTATGCAGACGACAGAAAGAGGCCCAGCAGAAGGAAAACCCGTGACCAGAGAGCTACTAAGACTGTCCTGGTTTTTACTGAATAAGGTGAAGCATAAAAGGGCATACAAACAGGTGCGATACTGTACAAGTTATGTCTCACTCCCGATGGGAAACGCCGGCAGCCGGAGATCTTCTCTCACTCACGCTCCCCTCGATCCTCTGTGACTCTGAGGTCTGCTCCCAGCTGCCAGGGGTGCCCTGGCTCCCCTTCATCCCGTGGCAATGTGCAGGACGGAGTCCCACTGGGACCCCTTGAGCTCGGAGTGATACTTGGTTTTGCTCAGTTTCATGATGGAGAAAAGCTGCTCGCAGACGTAGGTGCTCCCGAACATGGACAGGATCTTGGCACAGTGGTGCCTGTACTTGGGGTAGCTGCTCCAGAGGTGCCTGCAGAAGTCGGGGACGCCCACCTTGTCGTACTTGGCCTTGAGCGCCGTGTTGCACTGCAGGTCGATGAGCTCCAGCTGCAGCTCCTCCTGCACCCCGTCGATCTTCACCGAGAACGGGGAGCTGAACAGGGTCAGTTCGCTCTCGTAGAGCTTGAAGTCGGACAGCCGGCTCTGGAACTCCGCCTTCAGCTCGGCGATTTTGGGGATGTAGTTCAGGCCGTCGCCCTCGTCCCCCGAGGACACGGATTTCAGGGTGGGAAAGTGGGCCAGGTTGTTCCTCGCCAGATGCGTCTCCCAAAGGCACAGTTTGGCGAGGAAGGCCCGGATGACGTCATACATCTGCGTGACGATCTGCGCGTGCCCTTGGAGCGACATGCTCAGCGTGTTTAAGTGCATGGTCAGGTCCACGAGGAAGGCCAGGTCTTTGATCCAGTCCCTGGAGCTCAGCTGGGGCACAGGCTTCCCTTTGGAGAGCAGGAAGGAGTCAATCTCTTTCAAGGACTCGAAAAACTTCCTGAGCACCAGGCCGCGGCCGAGCCACTTGACGTCGGTGTGGTAGAGCAGGCTGCCGTACTGGCTGTCCAGTTCATAGAGCAGCGTGGTGAAGCCCCGGTGGTTGAGCCCCCGCGAGCATATCCAGTGGACCGAGTCCACCACCACGTCCATGACGTGGTCCATCTTCAGCTTCTGCGCGCACAGGGTCTCCTGGTGGATAATGCAGCACACCGACTTGAGGGCGGAGCCCTTGCACACCGTGGCCACCTTGGCCTTGAGCTTTGTCACCAGCCCGTCCTGGCCGTTGACCATGGCGGGAGAGCCGGTGGAGGCCACGCTCACCAGCTTCGACCAGTCGATGTGGAACTTTTTCAGGCTCTTCTCAACACGCAGAAAGATCTCGTTTCCGGACTTGGTCCCCGTCATGGGCACCGTATCCAGGAGCTCCTCGGACACTTCGAAGTTGTCGTCCACGCCGCGGATGAAGAGGGCCAGCTGGGTGGTGTTGTTGGTGTCTGTGATCTCGTCGATGGCGATCGAGTAGGCCACGAAGGAGCGCAGCTTCTCCCGGAGCTTCTCCCACAGGCTCCATGCCACGTCGTCAGCCGGCTGGGTGCTGGCCTTCGCTGGGGGGCCCTGCTCCGGGCCCGCAGCCCCCGCCAGGTGCTCGGCGAGCCCCTCCTTGAGCTCCTGCAGCTTGCGCTCACGTGCCTGCTCCGTGTACTGGTCGAAGCGCTTGCCGTGGTTGGTCTGGTAGTGGCGCCTCAGGTTGTACTCCTTGGACACCGACATGCTCTGCTTACAGATGAGGCAGGTGGGGACGCTCTGCACCTCCACGAAGAAGTAGGCGCGCTCCCACTTCTCCTGGAACATGCGGCCCTCCTGGTCTATCTTGCGCTTTCCCACTTTTGACAGAGACATGGGGACAAGACAGAGTTCACTGTTCTCGTAGCTCTATGGTCAGAGAAACGAGAGACTGCTCCCAGCCTGCTGACCACCACGAGGGACGGGGTGGCGGGGCAGGCTGGTCTGGGAGGGACAGAGGGCAGCTGCCACCCTGCTCAAGCTGTGGTCAGCTCGTCACACTGCTAACAAAGGAAACCCAGAGAGCTGGATTCTCAGGAAAAAGGGCCTGGCTTGTCAACATTGGCCACCATTTCTGTTTTCAGAAAATGAATGCGCCTAACTCAAGACATCCTGGGGGAGGTCCAGGGAGGGCCGTCTGAGGGCCATCTGCCATGTCTGGTTTAAACAGCAATGGTGTGGCAGCCTCTCTACATTTTAGCATATCTGTGGTGGCCTCCTGGTAAGAAGCTGTGCTGCAATCCTGAAGGCACACAGTTCAAATCCACCAGCTGCTCCATGGGAAAAAGACAGATAATCTCCTCTATAAGAGGCGATTAACTGCCTCTAAAACCCACCAGAGGGTCAGCTATGGGTCACCTCTGACTCGACCGCATGCAGCAACTCATCTAAAGGAGCCTTGATGGCTCAGTGGAGTAAGAGATAGGCTCCTAAACAAAAGGTTGGCAGTTCAAACCCACCCGTTACTCCATGGGAGAAAGTTAATAGTGGTCTGTTCTCTGGAAAGATTTACAGCCTTGGGGGGCCCTCTGTCCCCCAGGGTTGGTATATGTCAGAATCAATTCAACGGCAGTGGGGTTTTTTATTCTTAAGATAATTTGGAAAGTTGAAGGGACAAGCACAAAAGGCTTGGTTTCTTTGTGACTCATGGGACACTCTGGCCTGGCCACAGCCCCGCACGGCTCCTATGGACATGGGCTGGACTGGAAGGTGATGGCGCTTTAGGCTCAAAGGCCATGACTGAGGTGTGGGTCACCTGCCCTTTGGGACACGGAGGGGAGGTCAACGTGCACTCTGAAGGAAAAACGCAAGCAAAGCCCCAGGTCAGTGAGGCCACCGTGGTTGTCTGGGGCCCAGGATGGAAACAGGAAGTGTCTTAAAAATAGTCCTGGGGCTGATGGAAATGGTTTCAAAGGAGACTGTGGCAACAGTTGCACAATTCTGTAAATTTATTCAAGAGCATTACTGAAAACCACTCAACCCGAGTGAGTTTCATAAGATGGGAGCTGTCTGTCCTTCAACTAACTCACTGGAAATGAACATTCAGCAACCACGGGAGTTTAGGAACAACCAGCATTTAAAGTCAAAACAAAACAAAAACCTTCAGGTTTTAAAACTGATGTGAGGAAGCTAGCCAGGGACTCAGCTCTTGAGAACATCTCTCCCCAGCTCTGTCTGCTGGGTCCACCCTGGACTACACTGACTTCCATGCAAGAGTCCAATGTAGATGGTAAAAACAGTTCACGGACTCCTTAGAGTACTCAGCCGTCCAAGATGAAAAGGGCAGCATGTGTTCAGGGACAAAGCCCAGAAGGTGGGAAGGGGTTGACTAGAAGGATGAATGGAAATGGGGGGAACAGGGAGGAAGTGGGAAGAAGGCGGCTACACTGTGAGTACTGTAATCAATGTCATAACAGAAGATCTCCATGAAGGGTTGAACGGGGATACAATTTGCACACTTCCACTCAAACCACAACAAAAAGTTAAAATAAAATAATAATTATAATAATAATAATAAAAATATTTACAAATCCACCAGATGCTCTGCTGGAGAAGGAGGGGCAATCTCCTCCTGTACCAGTCAGATCTGATTTGACGGTACACACACACAAAAATAATTTAAAAAAATATTTAACAAGAAGAGTGGCTGGGCACTGGTATAGATGATAACTTCGGCACTGGATTGGATTCTAGGGACCCCCTTTTTGGATGTGAAGGGTGAGGTCAGAGGGCCTGAAGTGGGGGCTGGGTGGCCAGGCTAACACTGTTTCCCAGGTGACCCAGAGCGCTGAGTACTGTACCTGGAGCACCGTGGCCACAAGGGGGGGAAGCCCCTGCTGGAACAAATAAGGTTTCCCAGGACAGACTGCTGTTGTGTGCCACTGAGTTGGAAGTGACCCATAGCTGACCCTCTAGAGGGTTCTCAGAGGTTGAAAATCACATAGGAGAAGACTGTCCATTTTTCTCACACAGAGGAGCTGGTGGGTTTGAACTGCATGCATTTGTGTTGGCAGTACAACTCCTTACCATTAGGCCACCAGAGTATAAGAAGAACACAACTGGCAAGCTCTGGTGGCCTAGTGGCAAAAAGCTGAACTGCAATCCCAGAGGTGAGCAGTTTGAATCCACCAGATGCTCTGCTGGAGAAGGAGGGATAATCTCCTCCTGTACCTGTCAGATCTGATTTGACGGTACACGCACACAAAAAAATAATAAAAATAAGATTTTTTTTTAAAAATAAGAACACAATGTCTGGTTAATAAGATTTAAACAACAAGATCACAGGACCTCATAGTCTGCAAGGGAAAATGAAGACCTTCCATGAGGAGTTAGGGCTCCAGTAGCAAAGGCCTACGGTGATGACCGACTGAGACACTACTCAACACAGAAGGCTCTGGAACATGCTTGCCATGCACAATACTCACCATTGCTAAGCTCGACTCCTGGAAGTGGTCTGGAGAGAAAGAGACAATGCTGAATGCAACAGAGTTCATTCTTACACTGTGTCTACTTAGGGTCAGTCAACAAACTTCGTGGAACTTCAAATCATGCTGTGCAGGGAGGGCTAAAACTGACCGAGGCTGGTGGCCACTAGCGGGAAATGAGATGTATGGCCGGCAGAGGCAGAGTAAGACAGGATGCCGCTGAGGGCAGCCGCAGCAGAGTAACTGCAGGGACCAAGCTCCCCACATACAAATCCCAGCACTGCCATGGCATGGAACAGCCCCCGTGGCCTGGGGCAAGGGACTCAACTGCTCTCTGCCTCTGTTTTCTCGTCTGTAAAGTGGGATTGTGACAGCAGCACCTACCTGTCAGTGGCTGAGGAGAGAGAGGAGGAGGTATGTGAGGAAGCTCTCAGAGCTGAGCTAGGACACAGGCCAGGACATACCAAGCTGGCATTGGCACCCGCAGGTGTTATTAGAAATGGAAGCAGGTCTCCCTGAAGAGTGTAGCCAGGATTTATACTTAGAGAAGGCTGGGTGGGGTTAGGGACTGGATGGTAGATTTTGGGGTGCCAGTAGTGCAGGGTGTGGACCTCAGGCCTTTGGATGCGAGCAGGCTTGTCAGTGTTTTAGAGCACACCCTGGTGGTGGTCAGAGCCTCCTGCAACAGGGTCGTGAGATTCTCGCTGAAATGAGGAGGGGGGAGCCCCACGCAGTGGGAGGGGGACATGTGAGAAATGGCTGTGAGGGAGACAGGAAATATGATCAGTAGGAATTAATGGAAAACTACTTAAAGCACTGCAGGCCACACTGGTTAAGGTAAAACTGGACAGGTGGATGTGCATCTAAGCCAGAGCTGCATTCCTTCTTTTCCCCTTTGCTTAAAAACAGAAACAAAAACCCCAAAACGTTGGGATATGAGAAAACATAGCAATTGAGAATTAAGACTGATGGGTGTTAGATTGCAGGACTCCATGGAGGAGGATGCGAAAGAGGGTTCATGATCACAGTTCAAGTTCAAAGTCGCTGGAAATATAAACTTGTGAGCCATTTCCCTAGCCCCTTTTCTGTCATTTTAAAATGAACAAAGACATTGTTCTCTATGTGCAGAATCTAGTAACAATCTCTAATAACAACCCAGTCGATGCCTGCATGTGTGACCCAAAGCCTAAGCTGCTCCATGTGCTGGTGCCCTGCACTGCAGGCTTCTGGAAAGTGGCATCCTTGGGACCCAGCTGGGCACTCACTCACCGAATGATTGTGAATTTGATAAAGTCAGCAGCATCCAAGATCCTCTGCATGGAGCTAATTTCCAGGTAGCCAGGGGCTTTGAAAGCCACCCCCGGAGGCATGCCATCCACCACCACACAGCCGGGGTTGAACGTGATCTTCCTGTAAGGAACCTTCACTGGGAAATCCACCCCAATCGCTTCACCTGCAAAGAGACAAGCATTCAAGATGAGTCAGCTCATCCATTTAGCTTTTAAAACGAGTATTGTATTGTGTTTCAGGTAAACATTTACACAGCAGACTAGGTTCCTGTTCAACAACTTTTAGACAGCCTGCCTCTAACGTTGATTGTCACTTCCCTTCAGTGCAAGCATGCTGTTTGTTCGGTTTTCATTCCTCTAGCTTCCCTGCCCTCCTGGCCTCATCTCTGCTTTGGGACTAAATGTTGCCTGGAGCACATTACTCATGTGGTGATAGTCTTCATTTTATTACTCAGTTGAAAGGTGCTTTCTAGAAATAGTTTCAGTTCCAAGTTCTAACATTATCTGAAGGCAATACTATCGGGGGTTCCTCTTCTCTAACTGTATTGCAGTTAAGTGCTGTCGAGTCAGAAATGACTCAGAGCTGATCCTCCAGTGGGTTTTCAGAGCCTGTAAACTGTATAGGAGGAGACTATCCCACCTTTCTCCTGTGGAGCAGTTGGTGGATTTGAACCATCTGTCTTTGGGTTGGCAGCAGAACTCCTTACCCACTAGGCCATTTTCGGGAATTTGAACTCTAGTCTACATTTTTCTCCCCTTCTATCCGGGAACTTCTGTTGTGCCCCCTGATCGGAATGGTTGGTAGTGGTAGCCGGGCACCATCTAAGACTTCTGGTCTCAAGTGTTGTCTCTTACTTTTGCCAAGTTGTGCTTTATATTTAATGTCAAGATTCTACAACCTTTCAGCACAACTGACACACTGGTGCTCAGCCGGGATGACTGACTTCCCAGCAGGTCTAGGATGCATAGACATCACTGGACCATCCATTTGGAAACTGGCAATGTGGAGCGGACTCAATTTCTTCATCCATTAAAAGACGATTACAGTATCTGCCTGAAGTCTCTGATGACTGAACAAAGAAACCCTTGATCATGGTAAAACCTCAATAAATCAAAACTAGTAAAACAATTGCAGCAGTATTGTAACTGATGAGGGTGTCTATGTGAATGCTCCCCTGTAAAAATTCCTATAGCCCAGATTTGACTACAGCTCCTTCTCAGACAGGTCAATTCCTTACAGGTCGTTGTTGTCGTCATGGGTCATCGAGCTGACTACAGCTCACGTGAACCCGAAGAACAACAGGTTTGAGCCTCTCCCTGTCACGCACAATCCTCACCATCTCTGCTATGTTCAAACCCATTGTCACAGTCACACTGTCAGCATTCAACTAAATGGAGTACTTCAAGTGCACCAAGCATGTTGCCGGAAGGGAGCAGTCCTTGGAGAAGAACGTCATGCGTGGAAGGGTGGAGGGACAGCGCATGAGATAAAGACCCTGGACGAGATGGACTGACACAGTAACTGAGGCAGTGGGGTCAAGTGTGTCACAGGCAGCGGGATTTGCTCAGCACAGGACGGAGTTCAGGGCTATTGTGCAGAGAGGTTGCTATGAGCTATAGGCAATATGATGGCACATAACAACAACAACAACATGAACTAATGATACAGCAACTTAACATTTTCCTTTTTTTAAAATTTTTTATTGTGATTTTAATGAAAGTTTACAGAAAATTTGGATTTCCATTCATTCACTGTTGCATATTTTCCTCCCTTCCCGCCCCGGTTCACTTTTCTCTTTAAAAAATTCATTCATTTTTGCAAGCTCTGGTGGCCTAGTGGCAAGAAATTGCACTGCAATCCCAGAGGTGCGCGGTTTGAATCCACCAGATGCTCTGCTGGAGGAGGGACAATCTCCTCCTGTACCTGTCAGATCTGATTTGATGCTAAACACACAATAATAATAATTTAAAAAAATTTAAATTAAAAAAAATTCATTCATTTTGCACGCAACTTACCAAATTTTCGGCTGAAGAGCTCGTTGACTTGCTCTCTCAGCTGCTTAATCTTTTCAGCATTTGATAATTTTTCCTTCTCACCATCTAAAAAGAATCAAACAAACAAACACAACGGAATTACTAATGCATTTTCCTTGAAGAAAGTGATTGGAAGAGATTCTGGGAAAGCATTTTGCCTAGCTGATTATTCAGTTTATTTGTGCTGGAAATTTGCATACGGAAACTATTATTGCCAACAAAGAATTCCCAAATGATAACTCTCTGTAAAAATACTATTTTAGGAGGGTGGGAGGGGAAAAAAAGAACACCATTTTAGGGAACATTTTTAACATTATGCATGAAAAGAATGCCCCCTGTTCCTACCACTTTCAGCACTGTACTGGAAATGCTAGCCAATGCAATAAGACATGAAAAGAGTAAAATGTATTAGGATTAGAAGGGAATATGTTCAATCCTCTAAATGTTCATTCTCTTAAATTCTGAGAAATTAAAGCAATGGTAGAAAGTTCAGCAGGAATGAAACAGTGCATAGTGAAATCTCTTTCATCTCTGATCCAGCTCTCAGTTTTTAATTCCTGGAGAAAGAGTGCTCTCTTAGATTTCTTTGTATTTTCCTGGATATATTCCACACGCACATATTCAGAAAAGAAGACTACTTCAAGATGGGCAGCAAATGGGAGTCTCTCCTGAGGCCAATTCCAGTTCAATGGTAGCTGGTGTTGATTTTTAGACGATGCTGGAGTTGTGGTTGGGAGAAGTATTCACCTTGTCGGTGGGCCGGATTTCACCACGGCAGCCTGCAGTGTATTTCATATTCTGAACCACAGTTCACCTCAGGGTGAGCCAAGCAAAACCTAACACCTCCAACGTCCTAAAGCATGTCAGAAGAGTTAAGACAAAACAAAAAGTATGAAATAAATGATGACAAGTCTGAGAAATCTCCATACCTGGAATGGCCACCTGAACAATGTTGAGATCTTCAACGCTCGCTGTAGAATTTACCATCCCAGGTGGCTGTGTGCCTCCTTAAAACAGAAAGCCAAGCTTAGGATTTATAGAAAAGAAAGCTAAGTCCTTGAACAAAGAATGTCAGAGTGCCACTTGGACCAAAGCCCCAGACTGAATCAGAATTCTGGCAATTAAGAGAACACTTAGCTGCAGGGTGACAAGGTGGTCTGACTTTAATTGACAGGACACAGTAGCTTTTACTTCTCAGCTCTGGTGGCTTAGTGGCAAGGAACTGCACTGCCAATGCAAAGGTACGTGGTTCAAATCCACCAACTGCTCGGTAGGAGAAAGTTGGGCAGTCTCCTCCCATGTGATTTACTACTTCTGAAAATCCACTGAAGGGTCAGCTATGGTCAGTTCAAACTCAGAAGCAGACAACAACAACAGCCCCAATTAGAGTCTTTAGTGGAGCAAATGGGTAACACACTTGGCTGTTAATGGAAAGGTTGGAGGTTCAAGTCTATAGACTATAGAAAGGTGCCTTGGAAGAAAGTCCTGGTGATCTATTTCTGAAAAACCAGACACTGGAAACTCTACAGGCTGCAGTTCTACTCTGACACCTGTGAGGCTGCTATGATCAGAACCGATAAAGGGAACTGTACTAGCAAGACCCCAGTCAGTTTGATTTCACATAAAAAAGAAATGTGTTAAAAAGTGTTTCTTTACTGATACTTCCAGTTAAAAAAAATAAGATGCATATAAGTCTTAGAGAACATGGAAGCAGTCGACCTCCTGTGATTAACAGGCTCAGGTCTGGCTGACCAGTGAAAGCACAAACGGCATAATCATGTTTTCCGGTCAAAGGATAAATACAATCAATAGTCAACACAATAGAGTTAAGTCAAATGTGAAAAACGGAAACAGGTCCGTCGGCTTGTGTCTGAGGATCTCAAAGCCCCAGCTGTATGCTCTGCAAATATTTGGCTTTGAGAGGCTGCACACAGTGAGAAGTTAAAGGCAGAGTCCCCACAGTTCATCAGGGTCTCCTGCTGTTTCCCAGACTCTCACACAGAACTGCCCACAAAGCATTTACACAGCCCCTCAGCTCCCAACAGCGCTGCGGAGGTTGGCACGCCCTCTCACAGAGCCCATCACTAACCCACACTGTGTCCCTAATAGGTAAACAGGAGTTCAGGGGCACTGCAAATGGTTTAGTGTCAAACGGTGAATAGCTTAAACCCAGGCAAAAGTGCCTGGGAAGAAAGGCCTGGTAATCTGCTTCTGGATGGACAATCTCCTCCTGTGTGATTCATTGCCTTTGAAAACCTGCTAGAGGGGCAGCTGTGGGCCATCTGACCCTCCGGCACACAACAACAACAACAACAATAACAAAAGAGAGCAGCCTTTCCCTGTCCTGCAGCATCCTGACCTCTGACCTGCCTGAGCCCCTGCCCCCAACAGTTGAAGTCACGGGGACAATCCCTCCTGTTGGAGGTCTTCCTTCCCTTCTCGGACCCTCCACCTTTTCCAGCATGAAGTCTTTGGTAAGGATGAAACCACAGCTCTGGAGTGAAAGGCGGAGTGAAAGGGTCGCAGACACTAACCTTCCATCTTCACCTCGGCTTTGGCGTCCTCGTTTGCCTCTGTAGGGGCCGGTGGGATCAAACCTTGAAACACAGAAGTTCTAGGATGATATTCATTATTAAGTATTCTCCTGCTCCAATATTTTGGGGCCTTTAGACCCAAAGAGTTTATTATCCTAAAGCCAACTGGAATTTTAAACCTATTTTACACTTAACAAACAAAGTAATTTTTAATTTTTAAAAAGGATGAGGGAAGATAAGGAACATTCTGATACTGTCAAAGAATACAGTTCCCATACGCACAGGAACAGAATCGCCTCAGTGTGGGCTGTGGGATTCAGGTGGTCAAAGGGTGTTCCTGTTGTTACCAGGAATATTGTTAGGGCTACTTAGGTGTTAGTGGGCTATGACTCAGCGACCCTACGAACAACAGACCCAAACCTGGCCCTGCTGCGCTCTGCTCCGTTCTCACAGTCACCGCCAAGCTCGAATCCACTGCTGTAGTCACATGTGAAGCCATTTCATTAACTGACCAAGGCTGGAGAGGCTTGACCTTTGGGTCGGCAGCACCCTGAGGATTATGCCACCAGAGCTCCCTTGTCCTAATGTCACCCAGGTTCAATCTCTGGGGGAACCTGAGGGAAGGCACAGCGGAGCTCTCCTTTGTCTTTGGCAACTTTCTACGTCTCATATACTTTGGTCATGTTGTTTGCAGAGGCTATTCCTTGGAGCGGGACATGATTCTTGGAAAAGTGGAGGGGTCAGCAAAAGAGGGGAAGAACTTCAACTAAAGAGACCGGCACAGTGAGTACAGCAATGGGCTCAAATGAGTCAGAGATGCTGGCCAAGGATAGAGTTCAGATCTGCTGTTCATAGACTCACTGAGTTGTACTCAATGGCACCTGATACCAAGTTACCAGAACTCCCTTTCCAACTCATATTTGTTTAAAAAATATGGATGTGAAAAAAAAAAAGGTAAAACAATAAATCACCTCCAAAAACAAATTCAGTTCTATTGTCAATGAACTTCCCACTGCACTGTGATAATAAAGTCTTCCAAAGTGAAGCATTTTCAAGGAAAATATCCAATAAAATAATTTAAATGCCATTTCTTCAACTGCCTTCTAAGCAAAATATCTTGGTTCTAAATACTGTCTGTATTTTTTCAAATAACCAAGTGATCAATATCTTAACAATCTCCAATAAAAGAGAATAGTATGGTTTGAAAGAGAAATATATTTAAGCAGAACTTGGAAAGATTGCCCCATACCTCACCTGAAAGAGGTCAAAGATTGAGCTGAATGAGAAGGAAAACAGAAAATAAAAGGACATTTTGCAAAAGCTTGGTCAACCTGCCTCATTAGCGTGTACGCAGTTAAGTTCAAGACGCCTGACTCTATGAACAATAGTAGAAATGGGCTGAGCCTCTTTCTCTGGGTAAGTCCTACCCACAATCTCCTGGGGCAGTAGGGATGGCTGGCATGTTGGAACCATGCTCCCTGCAAAGAACTCCAGCACCCAGATCCGAACAGCTACTCAATGCACCCCCTGACTTCATCGTGTTGGTGCTAAAGCACACAATTCCTAAATGCAAGATAATCTGGCCTGTAAATTGGCCCAGATGGTGCACACCTCCAGATTTAGACAGCAAATCTTCTTCCGTTTTATCTTGTACATGAGCCAGTTTGTGAGCCCTGAGGGTGTAGTGTGTACTAAGCTGCTAAAGGAAAGGTTGGTAGTTCTAATCAACTAGCCGCTTCAGTGAGACTGTTTTCTCCTTTCCCCAGAGCTAAGGCTTTAATTAGGATCCTTGAGATTTATAGATGAATGGAGAGAACTCATTATCTAGTTTCACTTCCAACTCAAGAACATCCTAAAATACCATTCAGCTTTGTCCACATGAATCCTGGCATGCTACCCCAGTAAGAGAGACAGTAACAGGCAACACTGGTGAGGGATATCTCAGCACTGAGGGCTCAGCCTGGTCCTTCCTGTGCCTCGCTTACCACCCAGGACAGTCAAAGGGTCCTCAGCACCACACTTCAGCTGAGGACTCGGCCAGTGTTTATTAAAGGTGTGTGCTCTCTGTGAAATATGGTAAATTAACCAACACTTTTTACCTTCCACTGGCAACTCCATCTCTACTGCTTCGTTGCTGGAGGCAGATTGGTGGCTTCCTAAAAGGAAAAGAAGCAGAGTCTGCAAAAGGCATAGACACTAATCAACACAAACAAAAATGATGCAGAACAATTTAAACAATTAGCACAGAAAGGAATACAGAGTAATTATTTTTAAATGGCAGTATAAGAGATGCCCAGTAAACATATGTGAAATTTTTCCTTTGCCTGTTTTTCTGATGGGTAGAAAATAAAGACTTGACATGCGCACAACTTTTGGGGAAGAACATGGTTCTTAAACAGGATTACCTTGCAAATTGTATTGATAATAATTTGGGTCTTCTGATTCCTTCTTGACGGAGACGGCTGCTGTCTTCAGTGGAACTCCTTGAGAGGCAAAAAAAGAAACATGAAATGATGTGTGAAGACAAATGGACCAATGGGGACACAGCTTCAGGTTCTGCTTTGAGTCACAGGCAACATTACAACCAGCAAAAGAACCTGTCACTTATTTGCTAGAACATTCCTGACTTCTTAGTATGGAGAGAGATTCTGATCATATCTTACTAAAAAGATCTTACTGCGTCGAGTTGGAAGAATTATAGCTGATCCTCCAGCACGTTTTCAGAGACTATAATCGCATGCCCATCTTTCTCCTGTGGAGCAGCTGGTGGATTTGAACTGTCTGCTTTGGGTTGACCGCGTAACTCCCTAGAAACCAGGCTGCCAGCAGTACCTGATAATATCTTAGCATCTAGTAATTTCTGACTTAGAAGCTTCTGTTGTCTAGATACCTCAGTAAAATGTGATTTTCTTTTTTTTTTTCCTGAGTAAGGCTCCATGGAGGTAAATGAATGTTCTAGTCCCTTTGCAGTCAAACAAAAGGAAGGAGTCCAATGATAACCTATGGGACCCATGGTTCAGAAGGTTTCCGTACATACCAGAATCTTCTGTGGGCTCAGTTTTCACTCTGGTGGGGCCACAGCTGAAAGGAGAAGGCAACCTGTTCACGACAGGTAAGTTGAGAGTGACCACAAGTACCAACGCAGTGCGTTTGAGGGCCCCCATCTCCTCAAACCACCTCAAGGTCAACATTAACTCTGAACAGTCTGCTGTGGAATTGTTCATTGAAAACAGTCTTACAGCTCTAAGCACTCACGTGAAGAAAGAAGGGAAAGAAGCAAGCTTAGCATCCTAACCCGTCACACAGGATTCCCTGTGACATGGGCACCAGGCCACCTCCGCATAGTCTGAACTCTCCCTCTCTGTGGCTGGGGGACGATTTTAGTCCTTAGTGTCCAGGTGTGGTGTCAAGGGCTTATTGTTCAAAAATGGCTTTCCTAGTCATTGAATAACTGTTTTGTGATGACGTCTATAGTGTATTGAAGAGATAGGAGTAGGGTAGGATACAAGCCCCATCCTACTAGAGGCCCCTTGAAGCTCAGTGCTGTGCTCCTTTGGGATATTAACCCCCCCAGGACACAGTATCCAGCTGCAACTAACAGGCCACAGGATCCTGACCCATCGCTCAGAGTCTATGAAACACTGGCCTGCATCACTCACGGTGATGTCATTTCCCAAATGGCTGTGAGTTCCTGTGAGCCCTTCCAGCGAGCCACAGAACCCAGGGACACTGAGGTGTGGGGGGCTGAATGAAGGAGGCGCTATCAACGTCGAAATCATGGAGTGGGACAACTGAGCAAACACGGGGGGGACGACTGCCGGCTTCTGTCTTTTGGTAACTGGTCATTTACGTTGAGTTGGAACCGAGCCGCAGCTGACCCTCCGATGGGTTTGCAGAGGCAGTAAATGGCACAGGATGAGACTGTTTCTCTTCCTGCGAAGTAGCTGGTGGATTGAAACTGCTCACTTTCAGGACTGCAGCATGGCTTCTTAGTGCTAGACCACTAGAGCTCCCGTTTAATAACTAGTCTGCTGCTAATCTTAGCAGAATAGATTGCAGATACTTCTCGGGAGAGCCCTTTACCTTTCACCTGGAGAGATGGCAGCTCTTTCGGCTTCTGTAACCATCCCATGACTTCCTGTGCATGAATAAAGACACATAGGTGCTGATTTTAGAACCCTGGATACAACAAACACGTCAAAGGCCTGTCGGCATATAAACTGGGTGCTCTCCTCAACGGGGAGACAAAAAAAAAAGTCAAACTGCATTAGAAGCACCCAGGCTCATACTTTTACTAGGGAAAGCAGGGCTGGTTTAGCAGCTATGCGTGGCCATGCTGGAGTTGCCTCACTTACCTGGTGGATCCCTGGGCTCCCGGAATGGCCTGGAAAAGAGCGAGACTGTGAGTTAGCCAACGGGGGGCCCCCAGAGGATGTGCAGGTACACACACACACACACACACACACACACACACACACACACACATTTATAAACTCCACTTCCTATCATTTCGCTTTAACATTCACACTAGTTCTCCATAATCTGAAGAGAACCCAAGTGGATCTTTGCTTTCATGGGTCTGAAAACAAAACCAGCGTCTAGTGAGCTGCTGACAGGCTGAGAGCATCCCAGCAAGGAGGGTGGAGGCAACACGCTCCTCCCCCGGGTACTTTCAGCATCCAGCCCTCCAGGCCTTCAACTGTGCCTGGACACTGTACATCGGTGTGAAGCTAGGAGTATCACAGCCGTGAAAACACACTGGAAGGCCGGCTATGAGTCAGTTCTGACATGACAGTAATGAGTGAGTAACAGGGGACAGTCAATAAACAAATGAAAAGGATGCGGCCAGTCTTTCTTTACATGGCCAGATCATGCCACCTGTTTACGACGAACGAAATCCCTGCTTTGTTCTCCAGAATCCACTTGAGGGTTGTGAGGCTGTAATTCTTGGGGTGTTTCAAGGCGACGCCTTCAGGGAGGCCGTGCACGGCCACTGCCGCCTGGTCTCGGAGCATCTTCTCGTAGGGCACAGGAACCATCGCTGCCGTGCCAAGGGCTCTACCTGCAAGCGGGGGCAGAGGTGGTGTGAACACAAGCATGTACTTACACGTGGGGACATGTGGCTCTGAAGACACACAGGGACCGGACATTCCCGTCCCTCTATGTTGTTGCTGTTGTATGCCACAGAGTCAGAACTGACCCATAGTTGACCCGCCAGCAGATTATCAGAGGCAGTAAATCATAGGGGAGCTGACTGTCCACCTTCCCACGGAGCAGCTGGTGGATTTGAACCACAGGCCTTTGGGATTGCAGTACACACAGTTTCTTACCAGTAGGCCACCTGAGCTTCCGTAATTCCTAGATATGCCGCCAAAACCCAAATAGACAGCTGTCCACTTGAGTCCAGACCACGGTGACCCTCCATTGAGTGTCTGAAGCTGTAAACGTCATGGAAGGAGACGCCCTAAGGAATAGCTGGTGGGTTCAAACTGCCAGCCTTTCAGTTAGCAATCTGACACGGTACACACGGAGCCACAAGGCTCCTTCCTATAATTCAAGTTAATAAAATTCCAGACCAGAAGGTCAAAATAGAAAACTTTACACGCTGTTCTATTTTAAAATATTCCCCTAAAATGAGAAAAGACTAAGTCTCTGACTTTCTTGGTGGCTGGATGATTTGGGGCTCCCTTTGGGCCATCCAGACCTGCACAAGGGCCCCCTCACTTGGTGTCCCAGGTAGCTATCTGCAGAAGACAGGGGTCTCCACCCGAACTTCACTGTCCCTACATCACACCACACAGTTAGGGCCACAGTCCTGTGTCAGCAAATAAACCCAGCGTCCAGTCACTCTCCCAAGTTCCTGCCCATCTACACTGGCTGACGAAGCGTGTGGTGCTGGAGGCCCACTTGTCACAGAAAAATGGAGCCTGAGACCCAGGATCCCCTGTGCTGAGGATCCCCGAAGTCAAATGCTCACAGAGGCCTGTGGGTGACATGACTGGGTGAAGCTGCATAGGAACGGGGCACCAGGCCCCACACGCAAAGGTGCTTCTCCTGTCCCTGATGTGACACCAGGGTGGTCACTGAGTGACCTTGCTTTCAAAAGTCAGGAAGCAGGTGTGTGAAAACATGCGGGGGACACTAGAGCCCTAAGAGCTCACTCCCGCAGACAAGCAGTGGTCATGGAGATGGCTGGTCTGTTGTAAGATCGCTGGAGGTGGGTTCAATGGCAGCTGACAGGCACAAGAGCCACTTTCAAAACACTTAGCTCTAAAAAAAAACCCCACTTAGCTCTGATTCAATGAAAAGACTCTGCAGGTACCTTTATTTTCTCTGTTTTTAATCCCTTTCTGACCAGCGGGTGGGGAGAGAGGGAAGGGGCAGGTGTTGACTAAACCAACAGAGTAAATCTGCAGTAACTTCAGCCCTGCTCTGAAGTCCCCAGCCCGCAAACAAGGAGTGGATCTATTGCCTATGGAAGGTCTGATAGATCGTAAAAGATCAAGATGGTTTCTGGAAGAATATTGTTCTGGCTGGAGAAAACACTGAGGTTGTCAATGATTTCATTTTTCTTTGATCCACCATCAACATCCTTGGCACCTAAGAAATCAAAGACAAGTTGCACTGGAAAAATCTGCTCTCAAGGACCGCTCCATAGTATTAAAGAGCAACAATAGGGTTTTGGTTGTTTTTTTAAAAAAATTTATTATTATTATTATTATTATTATTAGTGTGTGTACCATCAAATTGGATGACTGGTACAGGAGGTGTTTGTCCCTCTGTCTCCAGCAGAGCATCTGGTGGATTTGATCTGCATGCCTCTGGGATTGCACTGCAGATTCTTGGCACTAGGCCACCAGAGCTCCCTAAGCAACAACAGTTTAAAGACTAAAGTGTGCCTGATCCAAATCATGATCTTTTAATTGCTTGCTATGATTGGAAAGTTGGACAATGACTAAGGATGACAGAACTGTTGACTTTGAGTTATGGTGTTGGAAAACGGTACTGAATATCGCATGGATCACCAAGAGAACTAACAGATCTTTCCTGGAGAAAATGAAACCAGAGTGCTCTGTGGAGGCAAGGATGGTGAAATTCCATCTTACATATTTAGGACACTATGCTTGGAAAAGTGGAGGAGGGTCAGCATGAGAGAGAAAGATTTTCAACAAGATGAAGTGACACAGTGACTGTACTGAACTTGAGTGTGTTAGGGTAAGGGTGGCACAGGAAAGAGCAAAGTTCAGCCCAGTTGTTCACAGGGTTGGTATGAAAGGTAGTTGACTCAATTATACCTAACAACAACACTGAAGACCTAGATGTTCACGTTATAACCATGTAGATTTTAGCAGCAAATATACAGGCAGGCAGACAAGGCACACAGATAGAGGTGAGTGAAAGGGACTACAACCATGACCATATAGCAGGAAACATTTTCAAAAATAATGTGGAATTTAAAACATTAGAAGCATTTTAAGTTGTTAAAGCCAAAACCCCAAATGCCTCAGCTTACTGCTATTAAATCGATCCAGGCCCACAGTGTCCCTTCAGGACAGAGCAGAACTGCCCACGGCATTTCTGAGGCTGTTAAGATGGAAGCAGACTACATCATCTTTCTCCTGCTGAGAGGTTAGTGGGTTTGAACCACTGACCTGGAGGTTAGTAGCTAAGTGTGCAAATCGTTGTACCAGTAAGATCACGAGCAGCCCTGCCAGGCTGGTCACTGAGTTACTAGAGCAGTGGTCCGGTGGCGCGCTGTAACAGAGGTGCCCACCGTAACAGAGGCCGAAGTAATCTTCCACTGCCTTCCGGAGGATTCCTGCCTCCCCAGAGTCGGCCTGTGTCCCCTCCTCATGGCCTGGGGGCTTCATCTCCAGCAGCTCGTCCCCAACACCTGTGGACAAACGACAGGCCAAAGTCAATGCCCTCGGTCCTTCCTGTCTACATTTCTTTACTGAAAGGAGAAAAGAAAGAAAAAGGAATATAAACAAAACAAAAAAGCACTGCCAGCTGATTGCTTCTGATTCATGGTGCCTCATCAACAGTTTCCATCTTTGCAGAGGAGCCTGTCCAGCGCTCTTCCAGGGAACAGCTGGTGGATTTGAACCAGTGACCTTTCAGTTCAAAGCACTACCAGAGCTCTTCACAAGTAAGATTTTTTTTAAAAAGGAATTTACTACATCTCACAGGATAATGTGAGATGCGAGCCCTTGGAGTGAATGTGTTGATGAAGAAGTCAACATACAGGGAACAATGAGAAGTTGTAAACAATTTTTAAGTTGTACTGGTGTTGTTGAGAATGTACATGGGACACAGACCAATATTCTTGCATGTGCAATTCAGTGTCTTATTTGGTGACAATTTTCACGTTGTTACCACCGTTCTCATCCTCTTTTATACTCTTCCCCACTAACAGAGATTCATGTCTTCAGCTTCAAGTTGCTGTGTGCAACTTGCTCTGTCTCAAAAAAACTCAAATTCATTGCCAAGAAGTCGGATCTAATCACAGATGACCCTGCAGATTTTGGAGGCTGTAAATATCACAGGGACAGGTTGCCCATCTATCATGGAGTCGAGTGTGAATTTGAACTGCCAGAGAGATGTGGCCTTTGGGTTAGGAGCACAACTTTCTCCAGACTATGCCACTAGCTTTGTCTTCTCAAGTTGCCCTTTGAAATTGTCTGTTTAGCTCTTTTTACTTTGGCATGTTTCCCCTCTGTTTAGGCTTCTCAACGCTCTAGTACAATTTTCAGAGTCTCTTCTGAAATCCATTTCAGTTTATTTCTCTTCTGTCTTTGTAATGATCTTTTACTTTATTCATGGATATCCTCGATATTGTCCCATAACTCATCTGGTCTTTAATTATTGCTTCAAATCCATTCTCAAGATGATCTTTGGGGGGCTCTGGTGCCATAGTGTCAAGAATCTGCACTGCAATCCCAAAAGTGTGAGCTGGAATCCACCAGATGCTCTACTGGAGGATGGGCAATCTCCTCCTATGGCAGTCGGCTCCACCATACACAAGAAAAGCAAAGCTAAGATAATCTTGAAATTCAGATAGAATAGATTCAAGATCATATCCTGGTTCTTCTGGATTTTTTTTAAATTTTTTACTAGTTTATTTACAAAATTCAAATACATTGTTTTCAAGAACAAATTCTTTCAAATTACCTCACCTCCCCCCATCAAATTGTATAAACCCATGATTAATTCCCCTGTCCCTCCCCCCACATTCTCATCCCTCTACTTCGACCCTCTTTCATCCCTCTTGGATAGTTATACTCATTCTACAATAATGGTTTTATACAATTTTTATCTTTGTGGGACAGTTCACTCAGGAGAATGTTCACCAGTCCATCCTAAATTGGGTAATAATTTACAAAAATCATTGCTCCATATGACCCAGCTATCCACTACTTGGAATATACCCTGAGAAAATGAGAACTGAGGCACAAACTGAGATTTATACACCAATGTTCATCACAGCGTTATTCACCATCGCAAGAACATGGAAACTGCCCAAATGTCCAACCACAAACGAATGGATTGGGAAATCATGCCACATTCACACAGTGGAATACTACGCAGCATGCAGGAGCGATGCTTTTGTAAATGATTTTCATTTTCTTCAGCATCAATGTGAATTTATACGAGTAATTGCTTTGACCCACAGTCTGGACCTAGGCTAGTTGGAGCTTCTCTAACCATTTCTTTCATAGATGTGGTCAGTCTGATTCCTATGCAGTCCATCGGGTCCATGTGCAAAGGTCCAGGTGTACAGCCGTCATTTGTAT